>NW_027532169.1:1002641-1104748 GCF_008692635.1 Crocuta crocuta | reverse complement strand
TTTTTTTTTTTTTTTTTTTTTTTTTTTTTCTATAAAAAGAGGAGCTTGAACTATAATTCTCTGAAGCCTATCCTAGCTGGGAGCTCTGGGAGCCCACATACCAGGTTTTCTCTGGCTCTTCCCATTAAGTACAAAGACTGAAAATCATCCCAACCTTCCCTTGAGCAGCACACATTTTCAGAGCCCCGTTGCTCTAGGTTCTAGGATGGGATCCCGAGAGTTGAACTTCACGGTAGAATTGGGGAGAGAAGACACTCTCCCTTGGAAGTTAAATTTGAAAAGACTATCTAGGCAGGAAAGAACCCCTAAGGTCAGGACCAACTGACTTTGCCACATTCTGCAGAAAGGGCAAGACAAAGACCCCTCAGTCGTTCTTTCCCTCACTCCTAATCCGAACCTACGCCCATCTCTCTTGGGAAGGAGTGTCTTCCTGGAGTTGAGGCAGATGTCATTCTGCACTCTTCCAATGGCATAGCTGTGAGTTTGAGGGGTCGAGTGATTTGCCCACGGTCACACAGCATCTCCACTAAGTGGCAGAGTAGGACAAATAGGAGACGTGGGAAATCACTTGATAGAACCTCACTTTTCTTGGGCTTCTGTACCAAGAGTTCAGACTCCCAACAAACACTGGTGGGGTGGACTAATTTGTGGCCACCTGCCTTCTCTCTGGAGCCCTCTTGCTGACCATTGCTTTATGTTGGCTGACCTTTCAGAACTTCCCCCCTGTAAATGCAAGTTATAATACCTGACTTCATGCCTCCCAGGGATGGGAAGATAAATGAGATAATAAAGGTGAGAACGAGATGATCTTTTAACGTCGGTACTAAAAACCCCATGGAGTATTATGGTGTTATTAACAAAATGCAGGGACTGCAGAGTTATATATGGCCAAAATATTATACCTCCAGCTTTTTACTAAGGAAACATAGATGTGGCATCAGTATTTACTAACAATGAAACTGACATCTACTATGCTTTCACTTCCAAACAAACTCATTATATGTAAACCCAATTAATAGCAAACATAAGCCAGAAGGTGATTTTATCAATCTATATATGCCTTTCATGGAACTATTCTGGACTTTATTAAAAAGAGACTTCTTTGAGGGGCTGGGTGGCTTAGTCGGTTAAGGGTCCAACTTGGGCTCAGGTCATGATATGACAGTTTGTGAGTTTGAGCCCTGCATCAGGCTCTGTGCTGGCAGCTCAGAGACTGGAGCCTGCTTCAGATTCTGTGTCTCCCTCTCTATCTGCCCCTTCCTCGTTCATGCACACGCTCTCGCTCTCTCTCTCTCAAACATGTTTTTAAAAGAGAGACGTCTTTGATATATTTCACGCTTTGTGGCATTTCAGTGAAGCTGCAGTTGTAAAACAATGACTGAATCAAAGTCTTTCAAGGGTACATCTTTGGTATTAAGTGAGGTACAACTGAAGTTACCACTTGAAATTCAGCAGCGGGTCTCTCCTGGGATAAGATTCTACCAGCTGACTGCATCACTTGTAAATACTGGCAGCTGTTGCCTTGGGTTGGCTTTGGAACCCATAAAAGCACCTAGAATGAATATCTGGGCATTAGAATGGAAGCACACATGTGCTGAGAGCCACTGCACTACAAAGGAGTGGTGCTAGTCAAGACAGGAGTGTGGACATAATCTTGAATTAAGTAGACTATACCCTTCTGTAACGTGTATCCACAAACTGTTGGCATTTTGGGTGCCCAGGAAACTTCTGCTTTGATGGCATGCCTTTTAGGGTTATGAAGAGCTGAAGGATAACTTTTACATTTCAGTTTTTACCTTTTCCCCCACGTAGCTTTTCACTAAAACTCTCTTCCCAGATGGGGGCCTGGAGAACGCATTTTCCTTGTTTTATATCACCTCCCTGCCCCTGTCCTGCCAAACCCTGTTCAATTATAGTCTTTAGAATTACTGGATCATTCCTTTTGAGGGTGCTATAATGGCCCAAACATGTCAGCATATAAGGTTTTCCACTGGCAAACATTGAACATCTTTAGTTTCACAATGTAAGTTCATCAAATAAATTAAATGAGCCCTATTATGTTTATTTCTTGCTGAGGTTCACCTCAAATCTTTTGTTTATTTCTTGCTGAGGTTCACGTCTCCTCTACAACATCCCAAGAAACAAAAGGGGTCCAGTTAGGGTTCCTAGATCCCTGCCTTGCCTAATATAGGGATGACCATCATAGGATATGGACACTTACCATCTCAAGATTAAGTTCTCAAGAAATCATCTCAAAACATCCTTTGGCTGACAATTCCATATCCCAACAACATTTGAGGACTTTTTTTCTGATTCTAGAATGAACAACACTGATTTAGAGCCCCATGTGGCCTTACCTTGATCAGAATCCTATTGAGAATGAAGCGGTAGTATAATTATAAAGCATAGGATGTGGAAGTTAAAAGGCCTAAATCACACAGCCTTGGGCAGGTTGTTCAATCCCTCAAGGCCTCATTTGTTTCTCAACTATAATATACCAGATAGTCCTATCCTATCATACAAATGATATTCCTCTCAGTGTTGTGGGAGACTAATAAGATACAAAGCATTTGGCATGGTATCTGGCCTATAGTGGGTATCTCACAGTTAACTTGCATCTGAATCTCAGGAGGGAAGAATAGAAATTAAGAAGTATAAGCCATTAAACCCTATTCCCAAATATTTCCAAGAACACAACTCCTTAGCCACCTGAAAGCCATATACTTTTTAAAAAATATTTATTTATTTTTGAGAGAGCTCAAGCAGGGGAGAGGCACAGAGAGAGGTACAGAGGATCTGAAGTAGGCTCTGCGCTGACAGCAGTGAGCCTGACGTGGGACTTGAACCCATGAACTGCGACATCACGACCTGAGCCGAAGTCAGACGCGCGACTGACTGAGCCACCCAGGTACCAAAAGCCATATACTTTCAAATCCAAGTATAAAAAAGCAATGTGGCTGAACTAAAAAGTAGATTTATTCAATAGTTTATTGTATCCCAGTATTACAAGAGTTGATTTATTCAATAGTTTATTGTATCCCAGATGTGTATTTATCTCACACAGTTTATATGTATATTCTTAGAGAGACTCTTTAAAAGTCAAGAATTTTTATGTCAAGTGAGGGCATCTGCTCATTTGCATAGAGTATTGCTTTGTTACATAGTACAGAGTAATGACTTGCTCTTACACCCTCAAACTGAGTTCACCAATGATGGAAAACAGGCTTTTGGTGGCAGAGGCTTCTGCCCAGCTAAGCAGTAAATCTGAGCTGGTCCTAATGATTGGAGGGACTGGCTCCCGGTAATAATTCTGATGTCATTATCCTCTCCCAGAAATGCATGAATGATTCTGGCCTTTAAAAACAGATTTAAGAGAATGCGTTTATCCTGACATTATCAGCCTTTTAAAGATCATGCAGTAGGGCCTGTTGACCTTTCTGTCTTAATGATGAGTTGCAAAACTGTTGGATAACATTAATGGAATGAAGTGAGAAAGAGTGTGTACTCAGGAGCTGTCCCTGTGCAGGGGAAGAGGTGAGAAACAGATGTTCAGGACAATAATGGGAACTTGCTTTGGTCCTGTGGGAATGGAGGGGTCACATGTAAGTGGATGCAAACTGGACTCCTGTTTGAAACTTTCTGTTTCTACTTCAAATATGAATCCTTGGGCATACATCAAGGCATGAGCCAAGACTAAAATAAATACGTGGCTTATAATGAGGTGGTTGACAATGACTCCAACATGCTTTCTTTATACCCAATAATGTAAACATCTATTAAAAAATAGATAATATTCATCAATTCACCACTATATACTGGGAGCAGCATTGGATTTGATAACTAATCATATGAAAGACTGTATGCAAATTGCAATCTAGTGCTGAATTTCCCAAAATATTTTTTTTAAAACAAAGGTTTCTAACATCTTGGGGTGCCTGGGTGGCTCAGTTCGTTAAACGTCTGGCTCTTGATTTTGGTTCAGGTCATGATCTCACGGTTCATGCAATCCCGCCCCACATTGGCCTCTGTACTGACAGCACAGAACATGCTTGGAATTCTCTCTCCTTCTCTCTCTGCCTCTCCTCTACTTGTATATGCTCTCTTCTGCTCTCTCAAAATAAATAAACTTAAAATAATCAAGGGTTTCTAACAGCTTAAAGATTGAAGAAAGTAGTAATTGACAAATTCTTCACACACCGCTGTGGCCATATCAAGGGTTCCATAAATGCCAGGGTCTCTCCCTTTACCCGTGAACTCCCCTCTTTGTACTAACTTGCTCAATCCACAAATCATATGGTGGAACAAACTGATAAAGTTAAAAATTAGAAATTGAGATTATCTGACTCCCCTGGCATCTTTGAGATATAATTACCATGAACACATTTTCAGTGCAATACAGAGTTTTAACAGAGGTACAGGAATTTAGAATTGGAAGCACTCTGAAAAATACAGAAGCTGCCATGGGCACAGCAAACATCTCTAATCTCATACACACAAATAAAAATGGATTAAGTTAAAAGCATGGACTGTTCTGCCTTCTAAACCCAACAGGGAGGTCATATCAATGCACAAGCTGAAATGCATAATTCTGTGCTTTCCCACTAGCACTACAGCCCAGTGAATGTTTTAAATCCCAGATACAGTTAAAAATATAGCTGGGTATGTGATTTTCTTTGAAACCTAATATAGTGAAATGAACCACATACTAACAGGAGCAGATGAACTAGTATTTCCATGGCAACGAAAGACTATCAATATCACTTTATTATTATTATTTTCACTTTGCAAGGCACCTTCTTTGAAGAGAAATTCTCTTTCTGCATGGGTCTACTTGATAGATCCCTGAATAATTCTAGTCTATGAGGCTTTGTATCTCTTTTTTGTATGCTGGAAATAAAATGGCATATTCTAATTATCTCATGAAACTCAACTCTTAAATAAAACTTGAAGTAAAAACATAAAGTTATTGGTTTCATGGTGCCTTCTTCTTGGCAAAGTGCAAATAAGAAATGGGATATGCCTGCTACAGAGGAAGGGGCCTTCACACTTGCCCCTTGCAAGTAGGAGGGTTTGGGCCATGTCAGGCCCCATTAAAGAAGAATAAGGCACGAGTGACCAAAAACCTTCCTTATCGATGACAAAGGAGTGGCCGGCTGAAACAAACATTTATTGGGCAACAACTAGAAGTCACGCCCTTCGGATGAACCTATTTAATTTGAGGTTTGCTTTTCTCTGTCCCCGTTTCCAAGACTCTCCGTCCCTCTTCCCATTCTCTGTTCTTTGATGCTGGGACTCTATATGCTACATTTCTCAACTCCATTTTAGCTGGCTTCCTGTTAGGAGGTTGGGAGGGGGAGAGTGTGGGCTCCCTCCATCTTCAGCATCTGTCCATGTCACTGTAGCCACATGAGTTTGCTCTTCAGCCTCCCCCAGTGGCCCCAGTGGTGAACCACCCTGTGGCAGTCTCTAGCTACAGAGGTGTATCCACCAGGCTGTCCCCCTGGCATCTGCTGGACCATGGCTGCCTGACAGTCCAAGCACTCACTGGGCCACACTCTTTTACTCGTTCCTGAAACCATAAAGCTCTGCCTCCTGGTCATCCAAGTACCAGCCACGGGGCACCAACTTCTTAGCAGTATGAGCAGCATAGCACCTGCCTCCTTAAAGATTTAAGTCATAGTCCCTCAAGGCCCACCTCCCGGGTCCCAAATTCTTCCTTGTGGCCTCTTCCTTTCAGATCCCTGAGTTCTAAGAGTGGGCACTGCTTTCTGTTTTTATTCATGCCACTTGGCCTTGGCTCCCTCCTTTTGGACCTTTAGATTCCAAACACCTGTGCAACTCCCTGTATTAAATCCCCTTTGTTTTGAATTAGCTGATGAGTTTTCTTTTTCCTAACTAGACCCTGACTGATTCAGCAAGCTTACCCTCATGTCATTTTTCAGGCTGAGAAGACTAAGCTTTGGAGAGTAGAAGTAACTTTTATTACAACGAGGTAGGAACAGACAGTCCAGAACCCAGGTCTCCTGCTTGGCAGTCCACATCACTTAGAGGTAACACACTGGACTCATCACCAAGGAATGAGAACTGGAAGGTCCATCAGTGAGCCTATCATTTAAGTGCCTGGCTTTTCTTTAAAAGGGATGCCTGGGTGGCTCAGTTGGTTGAGCATCTGACCTCAGCTCAGGTCATGAACTCATGGTTCGTGGGTTTGAGCCCCGTGTCGGGCTCTGTGCTGACAGCTTGGAGCCTAGAGCTGCTTCGGATTCTGTGTCTTCTTCTCTCTCTGTCCCTCCTCTGCTCATGCTCTGTCTCTCTCTCTCTCTCTCTCAAAAATAAATAAGCATTAAAAAAAAAAAAACTAGGACTTGGGTGGGATTTGGCTCATGGGCCCTTGGGCCTTAGTTTTCCAGCCCCTAGACTAGGACTTGGGTGGGATTTGGCTCATGGGCCCTTGGGCCTTAGTTTTCCAGCCCCTAGTGTGGTGGTTTTTAAATAGTGCCATGCATCAGCAGGCAGGGATTCTAATTCAGCAGGTCTGGGGGAAGAGCCCTAGAATTTTTATTTCTAGCAAGTTCCCAGGAGATTCTGATGCTGATACTACACACTTGCGGAACCAATGCTATGATCTAACTTCTTTATTTTATACAGGAGGAGAATAACGCCAGAGGTACTGATTGGATTTCTTACCAGAGGTTGCACAGCCAGTAAGTGAGGGAATTGGGACTTCCATCAAAATTGTATTTATTCCTTAAGTTTGTATGAAGCTCCAACCATATTCTGGGCACTGTGTTAGGTCCTAGGTATGAAAGGATGAATGTGGTGTGGACTAGTGGTCTAGTGGAAGAAAATGAAATGAGAGATGATAGTGTATATGACTCCTGAGAGTACAGGAAGCAGTGGGACCACAGTGAAGAACGGCCTGGCTTCCTGAAGGAGGTGAAAAGAGGCATCTTGTCAAAATAAATAGGGGGGAGGAGGAAATTCCAGGCAGAGGGAACAGCTGTGTGAGATATTTGAGATGCAACATAGCATCATGCTTCGCAGTAGGAATTCTGGCTTTGGTTCTTACCAACTGCCAGCCTAGCTGAATTCTTTAACCTCCACATTTCAGTGTCCTCTTCTGAAAATAGGGAATGACAGGTACCTACCTCATAGGGTTGATGTGCAGACCATATAAGATAATGAAGGTAAGTAAGATGCTTTGGCATAGTGTCTTAAACACAACTGTCTCTGCATAAACAGGAGCAATTGCTGGTGGCATTGTTATCACAGCACAGCAGTATGTCAGAACACCCCACGTTCATAGGCACGAACAGACCTGGAGTGTGAAGTGCACGTAAAGGTACGGAGGTAGGTCAGACAGTGAAGGACTATCTGCAACAGCGTCTTTCTACATGAAGACAATGAACAGCCAGTGAAGAATTCAGGCAGGGGCGCCTGGGTGGCTTAGTCGGTTAAGCGTCCGACTTTCGCTTAGGTCATGATCTCGCGGTTCGTGGGTTCGAGCCCCGCGTCGGGCTCTGTGCTGACTGCCAGCTCAGAGCCTGGAGCCTGCTTCAGAGTCTGTGTCTCCCCCTCTCTCTGACCCTCCCCTGCTCACGCTGTCTGTCTCTGTCTCTCTCCTAGAAATAAATAAAAATATTAAAAAAAAAAAAAAGAATTCAGGCAGAAGAGTGATGTGCTAAGGTCTGCATTGTAACTGGAGGAAAGGAGGATGATACAGATGGGTGATGTCGTGATCCAAGAGGTAGGGGCAGATTTAGAAGAAAAGATGAGGAGGTCAATTTTGGAACCAAGTGGGATATTTAAACGGAACTCTCTAAAGCTCAAAAGAAACATCTCAGCTATGCAAAATTGGGATCCATCAGTTGGTGGCCCAATCCATGGAAATGAATGAAATGACTCAGTGATGCTATGAAGAGAGAAGAGGGTCCACGAGATGCTTATATAGTCAGCACTGATAAGTGGAAGGGAAGACTCATGACATATTACCCCAACGGTTCAGAGAGAACAGCTTCCAGAAGACCCAGTCGACAATACAGATCAAGTAATAGAAGGATCAAGGAATGACTCTTAGACTCAGAACCAGGAAGTACAGTTTTTAAATCTGCTTTATGCCAGATGTATTACATCACCTACATTTTACAAAGAACTATAAATTCGCATATAAGAAGGTAAAGGGGATGATCGGTCATTAGTCAAAAAGCTAATATGATTTTTTTTCTTCAAAAACAAGCAAATAAAAACATCTCCTGCTAAAAACCTCAAGACAAATGATTTGAGTATTTTACTCTCATTTTCCACCTAAGATCTTGCATGGCCATTCCAGGCCCTCTGTGATCTGGACATGGATGATGTCAGCCTCATCCCACTGCTATGCCTCTACATTCTTCCAGGAAGATTGTCCCAGCCATGCTGAGAGTGTCTTCCTCATATACGCCATAACTTTTTGAGCCTCCAGGCCTGTGGCCATTCTGTTTCTTATCTTTCCCTAAAGTGAGGGAAAAAATATAAGTGAAAAAGCATTCTACTTACACTTTAAGCTTAATTTCTGTATCATGCCAGACTCTGGCCTTGCCCACTGACCATGATCCTCTGCCCCAACACTCTTTATTTCCTTCACAGCACATTTTCACGAGCTACATTTCATTTGTTCATTTATCTCTTTAGTCCCTGTCTCTTCTCTGGAATGAAAACATCACAAGGTGAAGGGCCACACCTATCTAGGTCTATGTTCTGTCCAGTTGTACCTATTGCATTCAAGTGCCTGGTATATGGAAGGAACAAAATGAATAGTTATGGAATGAATGGAGGGAACAATGTGTCATGCTTAATAAAGCATTTTAAACTAATTTAGGACAAGTGTAAGAAAACTCATAAAGAAGTAATGCATGTTTACTGGAGAGTTGAATGGGATCATGGAGCTGAAGTTTGGGAAGAACAAGTGGGAGTAGGGAAGGCTTATCAAGGGTAGAGGAGTCACCAGGTACCTACTAGACACATCCCTCATTAGTAATTTTATCCTCCCATGAACAACACCACATAAGTGGTATTTTTCTCATTTCATGAATGAGGGCACAGGAGCTTAAAGAGGCTACTAATGTGTTGCCCAACTCACACAGCTAATAAGAGGCAGCACGGAAATGAGTCTGATTGTACAACACCATGGCATTGTACGATAGCACGTTGCTCTCATGAATTAGAATGCATAAGAGCAGACTGAATTAAAAATTAAACATGATGTGAATAGAGACTTGGTGGCCATTAATTGATCTAACAGAGGGTCACAGAACTGCCCACGTAAGAGCAGGTAGACTTATAATTTAGGGATGGATCACAATTAATCACTGGGCGCAGAGAATTGTACAGTGAAAACAGCCCTGAACAAGGTTTAATAACCTAGACTTTGTTCCTGACTCTGCCACTTAGACTTGGGTTGCCTTGTTTAAGCCACATCACCCACATCGTGCCTTCAGGTCCTACCTCTACTTATCTCACAGAATTGCAATGAGGAGTGAACAAGATAATACACTTTGCAAGCAATCTGAAAACTGAAAGAAGCAATAGGTACCTAAGGGATAATTAATTCTAGGCCCCCTGTCTTTTTCCCCACCCTATACTCTTTGAGACATT
Organism: Crocuta crocuta; assembly: GCF_008692635.1. NCBI lineage: Eukaryota > Metazoa > Chordata > Mammalia > Carnivora > Hyaenidae > Crocuta > Crocuta crocuta. The sequence continues at coordinate 1,095,115 of NW_027532169.1, read as the reverse complement.
TCTCTCATAGAAGTTTTGCTTGAACTTTTTTGGTCTTAATTATATTAATTTGAATACAATTATGTATATACATACTGTTTTTCTGAGCCCCCCCTTTTTTTTTTACAAATAGTTTATTGTCAAGTTGGTTTCCAGATAACACCCAGTGCTCATCCCCACAAGTGCCCTCCTCCATGTCCATCTCCCCCCACCCCCACCCATCAGTCCTCAGTTTGTTCTCATCATTCAAGAGTCTCTTATGGTTTGCCTCTCCCCCCCTCCCCCTCCATTTCCCCCCTTCTTCTCCCCCATGGTCCTCTGTTAAGTTCCTCCTAATCCTCCTATACGTGCAAACATATGGTATTTGTCCTTCTCTGCCTGACTTATTTCGTCTGAGCCCTTTAGAAGTAATTTTATTTATTTGTTTATTTGAAAGAGAGAGAGAGAGAGAGAACATGTGTGTGAGCAGGGGAGGGGCAAAGAGAGAGAAAGAGAGAATCTTAAGCAGGCTCCATGCACAGCATGGACAATATCACAACCATGAAATCATAATTAAGCCCAAATCAAGAGTTGGACACTTAACCAACTGAACTACCCAGGCACCGCGAGAAGTAATTTTAAGAAACATTCCAAATAGTATAGTAGAAGTTTGACTAGAGTACTAGAAAGCCTGTTCTGCCACAAACCAACTATGTGACCATGCAGAAACAATTTTTCTTCTCTTGGTCTCATTTCCTGTACTCATAAAGTGAGTAGAATTCAATGATTTCTAAAATATTTTCCAACTCTCCAATTTTATGACTATTTAATCCTCTGAAATCAACTGATATGTGAAACATGGTTTAATCTCTCCAACCTGGTTCCTAAGAATCTGGAGACATCTTTATTTTCTTACCTCACAATGGTTCTAGGAAATGATATTACCTATTAGGTCACTTTCTCTGACTATAAATATCCTGATTACAGCCTTGAATCCAAGATGAGTAAGTTTCTGTCTAAATATTCGATTGACTCCACATTCTCACCATTGACAGGGATTTTAAAAAATACTTCCATTCTTCATAGCACCTCTTGTCTGCTAGCAGCTGACAGGAAATTTCCAGGGAAAAGTGATCAGCTCAAGCAGTGGGCACCTGCTTTAATTCAGGGAATAAAATATGCTGATTTTTTTGAAGTGATCTAAAACCAGCACATTTCTCTACCTAAAGCCCAGAGAGATGGATGAACCAATGGGCTTCCTGTGATCACCTATGCTCCTCATGTGTCAGTGGGTTAGGAAATAAATGTGTTTTGGGGTGCCTGGGTGGCTCAGTCGGTTAAGCGTCCAACTTCAGCTCAGGTCATGATCTCACGGTTTGTGGGTTTGAGCCCCACATTGGTGTCTGTGCTGACAGCTAGCTCAAAGCCTGGAGCCTGTTTCAGATTCTGTGTCTCCCTCTCTCTCTGACCCTCCCCTGCTCATGCTGTCTCTCTCTCTCAGAAATAAATAAAACATTAAAAAAAAATTTAAAAAAGGAAATGTGTTTTAAATTACTTACAGTTTGAGACACACCTAAGAAATTAAATCTCTTCACATTTGAAAAAAGTTAATACACCTTAATCTGCATTAATAGAAGTCTTGTTTTTTCTGCCATGGAAATAATTGACCCACTCACTCTATATTTAAAGTAGAGTATTTCTGGCTATCAGATGTGAAGCATAAAACTAACACATTAGAATTTGTCCAGAGGATAAATAACTAATATGGGGAGAGAGTCTGAAAGCCATGCTCTTTGTAAGAAACCAGAGGATTTTAATCTAGACAAAAAAGACTTTAAGGATATCTCAAAATGGCTGTCAACAACTTAACACAATATATTCTATGTTATCCAGGAAGATAAGGAAGATAAATGGGAGGAACATAAAGGAAGAGATATTTGGGTGATTGGTACAGAGAAGGTTCCAAATGACTAAGCACTTCTGTATTAGAACAGGCCCTTCCAGAGACAGCATTTCCTGGACAAAGAACATGTATAAGCAGAGGGTGGGTGGCCATCTACCAGAGATGATATGGGTGGGAAATAGTAAAGGTTCCTTAGATCATTAAGATGCCTTTTTCTTTTCTTTCCTTTTTTTCCCTCATTTTTGAGTTACTCTCAAGTGACTTTCAAAATCAATTCCTTAGAAAAACCACCTCTTCTACTGAAGAGAAAATGTGGCTTTCATGGCTCATTTAGAATCATGGGATTCTAATTCCAAATCAATGTCAGGTACCTGGTCAATTTACTAGTGTTCATTCTTGTTCTGCAACTAATCATGTCCTCTATAGTAGAGATACTTGGGCCTTCAGATCCTCTTCCATCATAGTAACTTGCTTCTTGTTTTACCTTTAAAGTCTTTTCTGAATGCTATGTATGTTGAAGGTAGGGATCAAAATAGGGAAAGATAAAGAAACTTTTATTTCATACCTGATGGAATGGGAGGGATCAGATTACCTTCCTGCCTTAAACAAGAAGAAAACTGGAATATATATATTTTATATATTCCATCAACATGGACCTCTAGAAAATGTGAAATGATACTGATAGAAAGTTCATCAGTGGTTCTGAGAGACCAAGAGTTAGGGGGAGTGAGTCAACAAATTACAAAGGTGTACAAGGAAATTTTGGGGATGATAAAAATGTTATATATCATAATTGTGGTATTGGTTACAGTACTGTATACATTTGTCAAAACTAATGGACTTACACATTTAAAATTAGAAAATTTTACTATAAATCATGCCTCAATAAAACAGATTTTAAAAAGACCATGAGATATTCATAAGTCCTGAATTTTATTTAGCGTTTCTAAAAAACCCTCAACACCACCTCCCTTTTCCACAGTCCCTCTATTAGAGTAAGAGCTATATTTTTAATAAAGTTTTAATATAAAAGTAATGTCTGCTGATTATTAAGCGATTAGAAAATACAGAAATGTAGAGAAAAGAAATAACCCCATCACACAGAGATATACTTTTTTATTCTACCATTTTTCCTTCCAGGGTTTTGCTAACACAGTTATGTCAGAATATGAAAAAAATTAGGATGCTGCATATTTGATTTAATACCTTGTTTTTATTACAAAAACTATAAAGCTAAAACTTAATATATGGTGTTTATTTTCCTGGTCAAAATATCTAGTTTATAAGTATTTATTATTAAAAATAAATTCCAGGGGCACCTGGGTGGCTCAGTTGGTTAAGCGTATGACTTCGGCTCAGGTCATGATCTCACAGTTCATGGGTTTGAGCCCCGCGTTGTGCTCTGACAGCTCAGAGCCTGGAGCCTGCTTCAGATTCTGTGTCTCCCTCTTTCTCTGCCTCTCTCCCACTCATACTCTGTCTCTCTATAAAAATAAATAAACATTCATAAAAATAAAAATAAATTCCAGTTAGAAAATGTGTCTATGGTGGGGCACCTAGGTGGCTCAGTCAGTTAAACATCCGACTTCAGCTCAGGCCCTGATCTTACAGTTCATGAGTCTGAGCCCCACATCAGGCTCTCTGTTGTCAGTACAAATCCCACTTTGGGTCGTCTGTCTCCCTCTCTCTACCCCTTCCTCTTTCTCCCTCTCTCTCTCAAAATAAACATTTAAAAAATTAAAAAAGAAAAAAAGAAAACATGTCTAATGGTTAAAAAATGTGTTAATAAAATAAAAGACTGAAAAAGTTCCATTTGTTCTATTTGGATTAAAATACATGAGTTTTCAGCAGTTGGGTCCCATCTATGAACTGATATCTCCACTCCCCTCAAAAGATCCTTTCTTAAACAAGTTTTTTGTTTCTTTTCCTGAAGCATCTGAGAGGCAATTTGCTGAGAGGCAAGCTGGGAGAAAAAAATGTCTTGTGCATAGTTCATCCTAACCTGCAAATGGCTTAACTGGGGTGTCAGCCACTTAGCATCCTTGATTATAGCGTGTGTTTGGGAAACACATGTAATAAATCACTGCATGATGCAAATACATTTGGGAGGCAGAACCACTCCAATGGAAAGCAAGACAAAGGGGCAGTGCTCTTCAGGTACTAATCAGACAGGAAAAAGCTGCTGAGTGGGAGAGGCTGCATCTACTTATGGAGTACTTAAACACTTAAAGCACCAACTGGTGGCTAGGCAGGGTGCAGGCATTCTAGATGCTGGTGGAAAGATACACACAACTTGCTCTCTAAGACTTGAAAATCTGTACGCACAAATTCCCTTGATATTTAGAATATTAAACTCTATTTAATTTAAGGAACTGAGTTCTTTCAGAAGAGAATCTGATTAGTTCTAGCTGAAAATTATGCAGTGACAAAAGGGAGGACCCTAATACTGGGCTGTGTGGGATGAGTCAGATTCTAACTGGCAGGAACAGGAATGTCTGGGGTGTGGCAGAATAGGAAGAGAGGTGCTATGTATGTAGGAGGCATGACAAAGTTGCTAAGCTGAGAATGCCCAGGACATAACTTGGAATAATGAATTAGCCCTGGTTGAAAGCCACAGCCACATGCTGGGGAACTGTAACTGGTGAACTTGGAAGTTGAGGCCAAATTACGGGCGGCTTTGGATATCAGGAGAGGCATGTAAACTTCATTCTGTAAGGAATGTGAATTCACTGAAGGTTTCTGATCTAGGAAATAATAGTATGTGGTTGTGCTTTGGTTAATCTGTTTGTAATGGGAAAAAGTGATAGAAGTCTGAAAAAATCAAAACCACTTAGGAGTTTATCATAATATTCTTTTTTAAAAGTTTACTTATTTATTTTGAGAAAGAGAGAGAACGTGCACATGAGCAGGTGAGAGGCAGAGAAAGGGAGAGACAGAATCCCAAGCAGGCTCCCCACTGAGAGTGCGGACCCCAAACGCCAGACTTGACCCCACGAACTGCGAGATCATGGCCTGAGCCAAAATCAAGAGTCAGACTTCTGACTGACTGAGCCACCCAGGCACCCCATCACAATATTCTGAAAGTTTGACATTCAAATGACACAAAAAATGTAACGAAATAACAGATGCAAGAATTATTTTTGGATTTAAAAGCTATGAGTTTGGGCAATAGATTGGCTTACAGTGGCAGGAGTCAGAATTTAGGTCTACAAGGCCAATAAGAGAAGATATACTTCCATTTCCACCTGCCATATTCACTGATGACTGGGTCTCACTGAATCCAGGTAAGACCCAGGGATCTAATCTCAGGGATGCTGAGAGGTCCCACGGCACAGTACTTAAGAGTATGAATTCTAGAGGCAGTCTGCCTGGGTTTGAGACTGCCCTGTCATCTACTAGCTATGTGACCTTGAGCAAGATGCTAAATTTCCACATGCCTCCATTTCTTTATTTGCAAAAGTGGAGCTAATAACCACAGCCACTTCATGGGATGGTTGTGACGAACGAATCAGTGAACATTCGCCAAGTTCATTTCCAAATGAACATTTGGAATCATACCTGGCACACAAAAAGTGTGGCATAAATGTTTGTGAAAACGTACAAATGCTCATGTAGTCCTATATTGAGGTGAGTTCCCAAAGGAGGTGAAACTGCTTCCATATCTGCCCATCTCCTCAAACGTTGGTTTTTCTCCCCATCTAATCTTCTGTGAGCTATATTTTCTCTTTAGGCAATTTCATTCACTCAGTGGCTTTTAAATACCATTTGTACGTTGGCAGGAGGTAAATGCATATTTCCCCTCAGACATCTCCTGCCAACATGTTGCCTCCTCTTGAGTGTTTTGCGAACGTGTAAAAATTAGCATGGCTGAAACAGAACACTGGGCTCTCTGCACTCCAGACCTGCCTCTCCCATGGTTCACCGACTCAGATGATGGCATCATCATTTACCCCGAATTCAAGATTCATCCTCCCTGACTCTCTTCCCATGCAATATATCAGAATGTCCAATTTCCACTACCTCCAGAGCATTGCTGGGATGAGCACACTCACCTCCACCTTCACTCCTGCCTCTGTAGTTCTAGCCACCAGTACTTTGCACCTGCTCTTCTGTAAGACTTTCTCTGAGTCTACTCTTGCCCTATTATAGTCTACCCTCCCCAGAATAGCTAAAAAGATCATTTAAAAATGTATATCCTGGGGCGCCTGGGTGGCTTAGTCGGTTAAGCGTCCGACTTTCACTTAGGTCATGATCTCACGGTTCGTGGGTTTGCGCCCCGCGTCGGGCTCTGTGCTGACTGCCAGCTCGGAGCCTGGAGCCTGTTTCAGTCTGTGACTCCCTCTCTCTCTGACCCTCCCCTGCTCACGCTGTCTCTCTCTCTCTCTCTCCTAGAAATAAATAAAACAACATTAAAAAAAAATGTATATCCTGCATGTAGCTCCTCTGTTTAATATTGCCATTGGTTACTACTGAATGAAGATTTAAATCTCAATTCCTTTTGTGGCCTAGAGGCCCCTTAGTCTCAGGTTTCATTCCATTTTCATGTCATTCTGTACTTCAATCCCATCCCTGGTTTTCTCTACTGGTCTCTGACATGCCAAACTCTTTCTCACCTCAGGGACTTCCAACGTTCATGCGCCATCTTACTGCAACCTTCTTACTTGGCTCTCCTGCTGGCCAGATTCTACTTACCCGTCAGAGCTCACCTAAAATGGCATTTGACCAGTAAGGCCTTGTCACCCTTATTTCCTTCATGGACTTTGCTGTAGTTTGTAAATATGTATTTTAATTGTGTACTTGTTTGGTTGATATTTTTCTCCTCCACTATTATAAGCTCTAAAAGCACAAGGCCATTTTGTTTGTTTACCCCTATATACCTAGCTCCTTTGCAGTGCCTAGACAGAAATGTAGTTTTTAATAGGAATGAGGGATGGATGGATGGAAGGAAGGAAGGAAGGAAGGAAGGAAGGAAGGAAGGAAGGAAGGAAAGAAGAGAAAGAAAGGCAATCATCAACAATGATCAATAGCCATTAACCTTTGCTTCTCTGAACTAGGGAGCCATTCAAATAATGGGAGAGTTGGAGTAGAAAGAAGTGGAAAGTAGAAAGAAGTAGAAGCAGTAGAAAGTAGAAAGAAGTAGAAAGAAATGAGAGTAGGAAGAACTAGTTGGGTGAGAAAAGATGACTTATTCAAGTTGTGGTTCATTATCATTCAGGACACACATATTTATTCTCTTCCACCATAACTTCACAGATATAATTACAGAGAAGATATTACAAAAGGAACAAATATATAACAACTCTGATAAATACAAACAAGTACGATTTGCAGGCCCAGAAATTTGGAGGAGTTTTTGGGAGACATCAAGCAGATAAAATCAGATTTAATAGCAGGTCAAATAAATAAGTAGGAAAGAGAATAAGCTCCTTGCAGTGGTGACAGTCTTCCTAACTGTTCACTGGCTTCCAAGAGAAAGGCCAAACATGCAGCTAGAAGGATAGGAAACAGGCACTGGCCAAACACAGGCAATGATTCCCTGTGGAAGGGTTTGGCTGCTTTTGCTGTTCCTCCTCTGCACATTTGAGCTAAGGCTGGAGATGGCATTTGCTCCTGTGTTGAAGCCAAGAGAAGGCCCTTCCAGGGGAGCAGACATCAACTGTGTGTGTGTGTGTGTGTATGTATGTGTGTGTGTGTACGTGCATGTGCACATGTGTGTGGTGGTGGTGGCAGTGGGGGTCCTCTGACTAGGGCCAGAAAGAGAAGCTGACCAAACCCAAGGTAACTTCAGAGCCACACAAATGATGTGGGTCCATCTCTGAGATAAATAATAATGACAATTCTGTAACAGCATCAGCTATGACAAACACCATCCCCTCGATAAACGCATCCTGATTTTGGAGGCCGAGATTCACCAGCTTCTCTTTTTTATCTACTCCTCTACCCAAAGAAAAGATGGCCCATTGGCATTTTCCATTTTGACCCCCCCTCAAGGTTAGAGACTTATCATAGACACCAATGGGCATTAATGGCAGAGAAAACCACACGAGTTTCCAACACTAAACTACTGAATCCTTTGTTTAGAACATGAACAGATAGGCTATGGTAACCAGACATTTGAGGGAAGTCAACAACAGGACAGAGAAGAACCATATTTAACAAAGAGGAATGACACTGAAGAGAAAAGAAAACTTCAACAAATCTAATGACTAATCTTGTACGGAGTTAGGAAGATAATGGGTACATAAAACAAGAAAATACTCATTAAAAAGATAAGTCAGAAACAAAAATAGTCTTTAGAAATGAAAATATGATTGCCAGGGCGCCTGGGTGGCTCAGTTGGTTATGCGTCTGACTTCGGCTCAGATCATGATATTGCAGTTCCTGGGTTCGAAACCTGCGTGGGGCTCTGTATCAGCAGCTTGGAGCCTGGAGCTTGCTTTGGATTCTGTGTCTCCCTCTCTCTCCCTGCACCTCCCCCATGCATGCTTTGTCTCTCTCTGTCTCTCAAAAATAAATAAATGTTAAAAAATACATGATTGCCAAACTTAAAAATTTAATAAAAGTCCTGTCTAAAAGAACAGGTAGTGCTAAAGGCCAAAGTCGAGCAATGAAAAGACAAGTAAAAGAAATGTTCTAGAACTTAAAATGAAAAGACAGAGAATAAAATGATGAGAGGGAGCAAAGGACATAGAAATTGTGCAGGGAAAGAAAAGAAAGGCTTAGAAAATAGATCCATATGTTCCCGAACCTGTCCAGAATGTGAGAGCAGAGGGAGTGGATGGGGGAAATAACAGAGGGAAATAGAAGAAATGATGAAAGACATAATAGAACAGAGTTTCCCCTAAAATAAACAGAGCCGTGAATACTAGTTCATTTAGCCAATAAGATTCAGGGAGCTGAATCTTACTTTTTGTCAGGCACTCTTCCTAGCATTCATATATCAGTGAACAAAACAGGAAGAAAAAACCTTCTGCTCTGTTAGAACCTGGATTGCAGCATGCTGAGTGCAAATAATGAAAAAAGACATATACACTTGGATACATCCCCATGACATTTCTGAACTTCAAAGGTAATGATAATATCCTAAAAGCCAGTAGGAGCCTGGGTTGGTGGGAGACATTTATCTACAAAAAGCATCAGACTTCTCATCTTGGACACCATTGCAAGTTGACAGTGGAGTGGTACCTAGAAAAATCTGATGGAAGGTAGTTTTGTAACTAAAATTCGAGTACCAAAGAAACTATCACTCAAGTGTAAGGGCAAAAGAAAGACCTTTTGCTGGACATCAGAGGACTCAGAATATTGATTGCCCCTATACCTTTACTGCCAAAAACAAGAGAAAAATTTAAAACATGCAGTTCAGAAAATTATAAAGTGAATTCAAGAGTATATCACTATATCTGAAAAAGAAAACCAAATAGCCCGCAAAGCAAAACTCAAACAGAAACAAAAGCCAGTGTAATAGCTGAGCAACTTAGAGTGCAATCAGTCTGAATTAGAACAGAAAGAATGCTAAAAGGCACCAAGGAGGATGTCCTCAAAAAATTTTAAAAAAGCAGCTGCATTAACAAAATGCATAATTAAAAATCGGTAAGTATATAATATATTGTTATACTGGAACACTATACAGTGACATGTTATAAAAGGTGCTATGATAATATGATATATTATTTATATATTTCCACCCTGATGAGATGAGGGCAGAACTTCTGTTGACTAACCTGGGTGATATTTTTCCCAGGGAAACAAACAAGAAAATTATGATCTAAATAAACACTTTAAAAGGAGACACAATTCTGGGCAACTGCTGCAGTGATAGAAAGATCACTTCTGGGGAAAAATCAACTTTCTAGGCGTAAGGCGGATTGTCTAAAATAAAATATAATGGAGGGTATAATTGATACTAGTGATATGCTGTGAAACTCTGGTGCTCAAAAGATGGGGATGTAGAGCTGTTCAAAAGCTTGGATAATGAGGACATAACTGGGAAGAGGCTGGAATCAGTGCTAGAGATGTTGGGAGTTGTTTGCACCAAGCATGGGTGGGGGGATGGGGGCAGGGGTGCCGGGGGTGGGGACGGGGGTGCGAGGCTCTGAGAAGAGTTAAGGAAGAGGCAAAGGAAGAGGCTCTGGAACACCCATTCATGGACTAAGGGTAGGCACAGACTGAGGTTGCAAAGGAGCCCTCAGGTCTAGAAGCTGTCGATACAGAAATGTGCACTCTTCCAGAAAGAAGCATCATGGGTGATCCGAGTCCAGGCTGAAAAGGAGCCAATGGTATGACACCTGGCAGGAAGTGGTGACCCAGTTCTGGTTGGTAAGGAGGGAGAAGACAGCTTGCAGGAGATGGAATGCAAAAATCAGCACAGCTGCCATGGGGGCCAGTCATACGGAGGCATGGAGTCTGTTAGGAGAGAAAGGACACCCACCCCCACCCCTTCCAGCCTTTATCATCATACCAGGACCCTGCAACCCAGGCTGGGGTCAAGGGAAGGGAGCTGACGCCCTCCTATTGCCAAATCTTCAAAGAGCATCCTGTGCATACTTGAGACATAAAAGCCTTTGCTGCATAGTTTGTCTTTTTGAGAATGTTGTCAAATGTTACAGTCTGTAACAAAGTCCACAGGCACCTTCCTGTCATCCTTTGGCAGGTAGAAGGATTCCTGCCTGGGATTATAGTCTTGCTGCCTTTGATTATCTTCCACCTGACAAAGAGGTATAACCTGAGGGTGAAGTGGGCCTGCTGTGTATTCTGTAAACAATCCTACTATCACACAACAAGTCAATGAGCAGTATTTACCCTTACAACCATGCACCAAGCTGCTTTTCAATGAAGCTATTACCTGTGGCTTGCATGAAGGTATCCCAGACACATCTTTCAAATGGGAGGCCTTGCCAGGAGGAGGAAAGAGTGGATTTCCAGCTAGCTGTGATGGCCAACATCACAGACATTAACCCAGTTAGCTTCACTCAAAGAAACCATGTGTTTCATGATGAGAGTGGAGCCATGAGCTCAGCTCTTGTTCTATTTATTCAATGTACGTACAGTTACTGAACCTAGGGCTGTATACAGTGGCAAACCTAAAGTATGTGACTTAGGGTCTTCTAATTTTTTAGTACTCTCTGCTCTGAACAACACAATTATTCCCTCTAGCAATCATGAGAATATTTTTTCTTTAGTTTTAAAACACACAATTAAAATCGGTGGCAAAGGCATGATGTAGATTCAATAAAACATTTCACGTACAAGACGAAAACTGCACTTCCCAAGAAAACATTTTTTTACCTTGCAGTTCACATTCTGGTTCTGTGTTTTAAACTAAGTACAAATAAAAACCCCATAGAGTTACACAGAATGACATAATTGAAGGAATTCAAGTTCTGCTTCTTTGTGTTTACAAACACAGTGCTCCTGCCGCTTATTGTGAATCCACTGTTTAAATTCTGGAATATGTAGTATGACAGGGATCGGAGGCAGGGACTGCCCTTTCCTACAGTGAACTCCACCAATTCTGAACCCTCAGGAAGGTCGTCTAGTAACAAACATATGTCATTATGTCCCTGTGTCTTAGAAGCCAACTGAGTAACTGATGGTTCCTCCAGGTAACTTCCATGTCGGATTACAGTGCTCATTCGAGGATAAGTAACAAAGCTGTGCTAACTTGAAGACCCTACATATGTTATTAAAACACAACACAGTAACCACAGGAATTGTTTAGAGCTTAGGCCAACAGACTACTTTTTCAGGAGGAGTATTTTTATCACTGGCATTTCCAGAATTTTCAGCACATGAAGATAATAAAAAAACGCAGATCGAACTTTCAGTGGGTTTCATCATTTGCAATGAAATTCTCTACAGACAGTGTGCCCATTACTGCCTGAACCCACTGTGGCCCACGGCCATAGAGGCTTCCTTGGTCCACTTCTAACTGGGTAGGTCCTGAAGCTCCGCAAGTATTTCCAAGGTGAGTGGCTGGTTAGAGCCACCTGGGCTGACTGGACTAGGAATCAGTGTTATGGTACCTGTGTCTCTGAGAAGGTTTGGTGCAAGAGCCCACCCAGGAGCAGCACTTCCTGTGATGGCTACAACTCAACAGTCTTCCTAGTGAAGTATATATACAAGCTTCATGGATACTTGTGCCCAAGGTCTATCTTTTTGCACAATGTGCTACTGTTTACGTATCTTCAAAAGGATTACTCTGCCTTCCTGGATTAGAAGGATGTATTAGGAACTCAGAAGAGCAGTACAACCAAGGAGGGCCCTTCCTTGCAAAGGTAAAAAGCCCAGTACAAAATTACGGTAACAAAAAGAGCAATACCTTCGCAGGCTTTCTGAGTCTATAAGGCACGTCAAAGTCTAATATACACAGTGGCCCCTCCTCATCCACGGTTTTGCTTTCCGCAGTTTCATTTACTCACAGTCAACCACAGTCTGATAGCAGAAAATTCACCTTCTGAATTTTCATCAGAAGGTCCACAATAGCATAATGCGACATCACATGCCTACATTTATCTTGCTTTATCTCATCATGTAGGCATTTTATCATTTCACATCATCACAAGAATAAGGATGAGCACAGTACACCAATATATTTTGACAGAGAGTAACCACATGCACGTAACTTTTATTATAACATATTATTATAATTATTCTATTTTATTACTCATTATTGTTTGTTGTTAACCTCTTACTGTGTCTAACTTATAAATTTTTATGTTTATTTATTTTTTGAGAAAGAGAGAGACAGACAGAGCATAAGCAGGTAAGCATCGGAAAGAGAGAGAGGGAGACACAGAATCTGAAGCAGGCTCCAGGCTCTGAGCTGTTAACACAGAGCCCAGTGTGGGGCTTGAACTCATGAACCATAAGATCATGACCTGAGCTGAAGTTGGAAGCTTAACCCCCTGAGCCACCCAGGTGTGCCTAAATTAAATTTTATTGTATGTATAAGAAAAACCATGATATATATATAGGGTTCAGTACAATCTGTGTTTGAGGCATCCACTGGGATTCTAGCATCTTGCATCCTCTACAAATAAGGGGGCGATTACTGTAATTTTATTTTTACAAAAATATTTGAGATGTAGGTTTTATTGTCCTTATTTTACAAGTGAGTAAATTGAGGCTCTGAGAAGTTATGTGATTTCTAAACATCACACAGGTTCACAATGGAGTGGGACCCAAAGCATGATCTTCTTGAGTCCAATGCACTTTCTGATATCCAGCTTTGAAGTATAGTAATAATAGGGGCTATCACACAGGAGACTAGAAAGAGGAGTGCCTACTGCTTGCAAGAAGTGCACAGTCTGTTATTCAGTGGCAGGTCAGATTCCATTACGTTTAATCCACCAGCAATGACCTTTTCCATCTCGTCCACCTGGCAGACTCTTCCATATCTTTTAAGACCTATCTCAAGAGATGTCAGCCTTTTCTGACCTGAAGGCAGAGTTAGGTGAAACTTTCTCCTTTGCTCTCCACTCCAGTCTCACATCGCCTACTAGGCTAAAGTGGAACCCGTGATTTGCCACCTGTCTCTAAACGTGTCTATGAACTCCTTAAGTTCAGGAGCATTATTCTTATTTGTATCCCCACTGTCTAGCATGGTGTCTGGAATCTTTCAGGCTCAGAGTAAATTTTAATCTCTACACATCCCAATTTCTGAGAAAAATATAAATGAAGGTATTTATAATTGAGAGTGAGTCAGCGTAACATCACCCTCCCATATGGAGAAGAATACATCCATTAAGTTCTATTTGCTTTCTGGTAGAGACGAGAGATCAGAAATCGAGAGAGTCACGCTTACGTCACTGTCTCCATTTCCAAATACTGATACTGAGAACATAATAAAATTATCCTGTGAATGAAATCAATATTCTATTTCTTAATGCTGCTAAATGTATCTCCCAAACCAATCTTCTATCACATTAGCAAACTCTCAGAGAATATTGGAGCCAGAATGGGTCTTTGAAATTAATGCAGCTCAACACGATGATTTTATACATGAGGAAATCCAGAGCCTAAGACACTAAATGACTTGCCTAAGATTACGTGTTTGGTTAGTGGACGAGCCAAGCCAGCGAGCACTTTCCCATAGTCTTTCTGCTGCTTCCATGACCCAGAAGAGAAAGAAGATTGGTAATGGCAAAAGCAAAGTCCGGGGGAAAGTACTGCTGTGTGCACTCACCCACTCCCCACTCCAGTAAATGGAACAGATGAAACAAGAACATACACAGTAAGGAGGGACTTACTCCCTCCAATACCAGAGGGTTATTCCCTTGACCAAACAGTATAGAACTGGGACTGTGTAAAACGCTAGTGTTACCTCACAGAAATTAAAATGAAATTCTACAAACAAAAAGGTGTGCATATATTTCTGTAGCAAAGAAACTGATGTCAATGGTCTGTGAGTTTGAGCCCCATGTTGGGTTCTATGCTGACAGCTCCGAGCCTGGAGCCTGCGTCTCCCTCTCCCTCGGATTCTGTGTCTCCCTCTCTCTTTGCCCCTCCACTGCTCATGCTCTGTCTCTCTCTCTTGCTCTCTCAAAAATAAATAAACAGTTAAAAAAAAAAAAAAGGAGAGAAACTGATGTCAAAGTGACACATCAAGAGGGGCTTGATTTTAGAATATTTACCTCCAGAATTATAATAATTATATAATTACTGATTGTTTTGAGCCACCTGCTTGTGTTATTTGTTATGGCAGTCACATTAAACCAACACAATGACTTTATCCAATACTCAACTGGAGTGTATTAATTGATGCTGGAGGGCAGGTAAAGTGTAGGGGCTGTGGCATCTTCTTCTCTTCCCCGGGAGACTGAGTGGGATTGGGGTGGCCCTGCAGTGAATTCCTGAGGGGAGAAAGCTGGGTCCTGAGCAACAGCTGACACAGGTGTCAACAGAGCCTGTCATCTGCAGGTGGAGTCGGAGCTTGGGAAGATGGTGGCAAGCAAACACTGAGTCTGAGCCAGTGGCCAAAAGGCAAGCTTGCTAAACACAGGACAGAGTTCTGAGTAGGGAGAAGTATCATAAGCCAGAATCTGAGGGGAGGATAAAAGAGCCAGAGAGATAAAAGCAGGGGGGAAATGGCTGGAAGAGCAATTCAGGATGGCGTCTGGATGAACCCCTCAGGGTTGTCCACTGGGAGCCTTTACAAGCCTTGTCCCACCCACCTCACTGCTTCTTTCCTGTCTCCACAGGGAGAATTCCACCCTCCAGGAGGTTGCCCACACCATAAACCTGGGACTCATGTATAAAATCCTTCCGTCTCCCTCACCCTTCATATTTGTTATAAATTTAGGAGCACTGGCTGAGAAATCTGCAGTGGGGTGGGGGAAGCTAGCTTTGGCTTTCTTCTGAGGATACTCTTCATGGAAAACAATATCCAATCCAAAAAATATTATTTCCCACTTTGGCCTTGAAACAGTCAGTCAGTTCGTGAACTATGGAGAAGCGACAGCCTATAGGAGTGGAGGACATCAGTCCTACAACCACAAACAAATGAATTCTGCCCAGCACCTGTGTGAGCTTGGCCCCAGATGAGAAGCAATGGGACTGACACCTTTTGTAGCCTTATAAGACCCTGAGCAGAGGACCCAGCTAAGCCAGGCCTGAACTCCTGACCCATGGAAACTGCAAGACCATAAATACGCATCTATTTACACACATTTAAGCTCCTAGATATGTGGTAATTTGCTATGCAGCAATATAAAACAAATATAGGCACCATCTACTATCTGGAGGAATGAGGGGCAGGGGTGACCCTTGGCAGGTCATCTTACATCACCAAACACCTCACCATCCAGCTTCCCTCCCTAGGAGGGCTTCAGGGAGAAAACAGAGCTCACATTCCTTACTGATGTCTATAGGAACCTTTCTCAAGCCAAGAAAATTGGCCATTTGGAACAACACAGGTAATTAGATATCAGTGCTAAACCACAGGAAATGTTGGCAGCAGATATTATTACCTTCATCTTCTAACAATCCTGAGGTTTTAAAACTCCCCAGCAAGGAAGAGGGTGGGAAACTGCATGCTGGGAGACTTTACTGTCCTGCGTGAACCATTTCTACTTGATTTTGAAGAACATACCAGAAGATGATGCAGTGAGCCAAAGCAGCCTCCTACTCCCATCCATGATCAGAAATGAAGCTTTGAGTTTCTCTATTATCATTCAGACAGAGACTCATGTCCATGATCCCTTGGTGCTTGCCTTGCTTAGAGCTGCTTACTCTCCTTCCGTTGTTCCTGGGATCCCCCCCCCCACAGAAACTTGAAATATGGCCCAACCAAGTGTTATCTGGTTCCTGACCACCTCCAATCCCAAACCACTTTGCCTCTGACACTCTACACCCAGGCCACAGTGAAGTTTCCGCCGTTTCTAACGCACACCATGCTCACGCATGCCTCTGAGACTTAACATAGGTGCACTCCTCTGCCTGGGACACACCTCTAAGCCTATTCTTCACACACACGGCTCCTGAAACCCTTCCATATTCCCAAGAGATGCCAGCACTAGAAGCATCTCTTGCTCTAATGAGGCAACTCAAGATGGGCTCCTGGATGGCCTCTGGATGGGGGCTGGTTAACAGAAAGACCAAGTCATGATTAGAAAGCTTGGAATTTTCAGCTTCTCCACCCCATCAATTCCTCTGGAATGTGGAGGGCGGCTACAAATAGAGTTAATAATCGATCACTCCTGCATAAAAATCCCCAGGGTGGGGGGTTTGTAGAGCCCCCAGGTTGGTGAACACGTTGATGTACTAGGCAGGTGGTACACCCCAACTCCACAGGAACAGAAGCTCCTTCCTCATGTATTTCTTCATCTGGCTGTTCATCTGTATCCTTTATAATATCCTTTAATAAACTGGCAAACGTAAGTGAGTGTTTCCTTGAGTTCTGTGAGCCACTCTAGCAAATTAATCAAACTGGAAGAAGACATTGTGGGGACCTCTGATTTGCAGCCCAGACAGAAGTTGTGGGTAACTTGGGGACCTACACTACGTGTGGTTGGCATCTGCAGTGGGGTGGTGGCAGTGTCGTGGGACTGAGCCCTCAACCTGTGGAATCCGATACAAACTCCAGAAAGTGTTAGAATGGAGTTAAATTGAAAGACAATCAGCTGGTGTCGTGGAGCATTACATGCTGTGTGAAAAAAGCCTCCACACACTTGGTGACCAGAATGTGAAGAGTAGAGGGGACACAAGTGGGAAACTGGAGGTTTTCCCAATGTACCTTTATCACCCATGCTTCAGTTAGTAGTGCTGTGTTATTTTGATGGTGGTGACACTGCTGCTGCTTTACACCTTGGCTTCGAGGAGCAATAATTCCTCCATTTTCACTTAAGTTGACTTAGCAAACATGGAGCTCCCTGGCTGTATGCAGGTTTGTGCTATGTCCTGGGGGGTAGGGGGAGAAAGGAAATGAGGCTCCTGTCCCTGGAGGCTAGACCCTCCTCAGGGCCCTCACTGCTCCTATCTTAGCTCCCATCTCCCTCATTCTGAANATACCTTTAGGGTAACATCCACACTGGCAGCTGGCATGGCCTCCCATGACCAGAGCCCTACTTCCTTCCTCAGCCCTAACTCCCCCTGAGCTCTCCTTGCACAGTAAGCCTCTGTCTTCCCAGCCTCCAGGCCTTGGCCCATCTCCCTCCCTTTTCTGAAACACCATTTCTTCCTTTATTCCCCTAGCAGAATCATACATGTTATGATTCAATAACTGAGTCCAGGCACTCCATCTGCTGGGAAGTCCCCCTCCATGCTCTCTCAAACTGAGTAGCCCCAGACATCCTCTGTGGCAATCCTGGAAATGCTAAAGCAGGATGGATAGTTCTCTCTCTCTCTCTCTCTCTCTCTCTCTCCCCTCAGTTCCTTGAAGCCACCGTGGAGTGTTCTTTGTATCTTTACCCACCAAGAGCCAAGTATGGCCATGCTTGAAAGCAGGGATCCAGAGACAGCTTGCAGAATGGGTGAGTTCAAGAGCTCACGTTCGGCAACCTGAGAGTGATCCTTGGGAGGTGGTGAAATGGAAAAGAGTTGTTCACCTGCTCCAGGGTTTCATAAAGTTCTAAAAATATATACCCCCAGTGTCATGATTTGAAGCTTTAAAACGGAAGCAACCCCTTGTGATGTCCTAGTCTGAAAAGAGAAAAAGAAACTCCCCATCCAAACACTGGCATGTGAAGGAGGCTTTGGGGGTGAGAGGCAGCTTACTACTTTTAGTGACTGTCTGTCCCACTAGGTGGAAAGAAGTTAGAGGCCAACTCTTTTTTATTTTTATTTTTAAATATTTATTTATTTAGTGAGAGAAAGAGAGACGGAGCATGAATGGGGAAGAGGCAGAGAGAGAGAGAGAGAGAGAGAGAGAGAAATCTCAGGCAGGCTCCATACTCAGCACAGAGCCCAACTCAAGGCTCAATCTAACAAACTGAACCATGATCAAGGCCTGAGCTATAATCAAGAGTTGGACCCTTACCTGACTAAGCCACCCAGGCACCCCAGAGGGCATCTCTGTTTTAAAACCCCAGTTCCTAGCATAGTGCCTCCTTTATAGAGAATGCCTGATTCCCCCACTGTTTTGGATAAATGGAATGTGAAAAGACAGTAGTTGGCACAAATTTTTCTGAAATGTGTTAAATGTGTATATTTATGCTAAATGATAAATGTGTTATCTACATGTGTGAAAGAGAGATATACTTTAAATGTCACTAAACAAACCCCATGCTGAATCCTTCAATAACATGATTAACCCAGTTTTTGGGTTTTGTTTTTATTTTTTATTTTTCACAGTCTTAGTATAGGTTTTTGCCATCTCTTGCCTGGAGGATTTAAAAACACACACACACACACACACACACACACACACACACACACACACACACACCTTGAGGAGCCTGGGTGGCTCAGTCAGTTGAGCGTTCAACTTTGGGTCTGGTCATGATCTCATGGTCTGTGAGTTTGAGCCCCACTGTGGGCTCTGTGCTGACAGCTCAAAGCCTGGAGCCTCCTATGAATTCTGTGTCTCCCTCTCTGCCCCTCCCCTGCTCGCTCGCTTTCTCTCTCAAAAATAAACATTAAAAGCAAAACAAAACAAAACAAATACCTCATGAATACCTGTGCCTCTGATATTCTTTTCAAAATACAGTACATCTCCATTCCTATAGCCATACCTGACTTTTTTTTTTCTTTTTCTTGAGGATGGGGAGGGCAGAGAAAGAGGGAGAGAGAGGATCTTAAGTAGGCTCCATGCTCAGTGTGGAGCCTAGCCCAGGGCTCAATCCCATAACTCAGATGATGACCTGAGCCAAAATCAAGAGTCAGATGCTTAACGAAGTGAGCCACGTAGGTGCCCCAAGAGCTGGCTTTTTAAAGTACACATTGGATTGTGTCTCTCCAGAGCTTAGGTATGTCTTACAATTCTTCTACTTTTAAAGGGATTGTGTCTAAGCTCTTGAACATGAAACACAAAGAGTCTCATGGCCTGGCCCCTGACAACCTGCTGGCCTCCTTAGACATCAAGCTCCATGGTGTGCCCTGTCCTATGGACAGTCCCGTACCCTCAGTGCATCCCNCCCTTTGCCTTGATATTCCCCCCTTCTCCTTCTTCTCCACTGAGAATCTTGAATCTGGAAAGAATGCTTTGGGCTGCAAGTGACAGAAAGCCTGATTCAAAACATCTCCAACAGTTAGAAGCTTGTTATCCCACTTAAGAAAATCAATGTTGAGGCAGTTCCATGGTTAATTTAATGCTAGGTAAGCCATACAAGATCTGTGTTCATTCCAAGTTTCTGTTTTGCCATGTTCGGTATAGTTTTTGTCCCCACCATGGGTAGAACTGTTTGCTAAAGGCTCACATCTGTATTAGTGGATCAATCAGTTTTCCAGAGAAACAGAACCAATAGAATGTGTGTGTGTGTGTGTGTGTGTGCGTGTGTGTGCACACATCTGTATGTGTCTGTATGTAAAGATAGGGATTTATTCTAAGGAACTGGCTTGTCTGATTGTGGATCTGTAATTTGCAGGGTAGGTGAGCAGGTTGGACATACAGAGAGGAGATGATGTAGCTTGAGACCAAAAGGTTCTAGAAACATAATTCCCTCTTCCTTGGGGAACCTGTCTTTTTCTCTCAAGGCCTTCAACTGATTGGATGAGGCCCACTGACATTAGGATGGTGTTTGACAACATATCTTCATACTGCAGACTATCCAATTTGACACATGAAATTAGCCATCAGGATGTCAAAACTCATCAGTCTCAAGAATGATACTGAAATCACCATGATTGGGGTAGATATTAATCAAGAGTAACTTTCTGGGCCTGGGGAAGGACTCCTTCTCTGAGCCCACGGCTGCAGGGCAGGGAGGTGAACACAAATAAAATTGGGGCTATGCCTCAAAGTAGGCTGTAGTTAGGGGGTGAGGCTGGATGAAGGTGTGGATTTGAGCAAGTAAACAGTCTACTAGTCAATAGGCAGGCAAGATCACTACACTCTACGTGTTCTCTAAACCCTATTAAAGCCTTTGTTACACTGAGTCATGGGTTTATGGCTTATCTTCCTCTTTAGATGGTGGGTTCATCCTTGAATAATAACCATGTATCCATTGCCTCTTTATCAATAGGCCCAAGCATGATGCTCAGCACCAGCTGGCTACCCCATAGGTGCTTTGAACTGACCAAAGTGGGTTCTTCTGGTGCTAAATCAACCCTATGCTTGCCACTGCTTGAGAAGTCCTATATTTCTACACACCACAAGCTGTTGAAATCACAGATTCGCAACTATTACGCCAACTGACAATTATTTCTAGATACTCTCGTAAAGAAATCACAGGGCAATAAAACTTGTCCAAATTGTCTCGTCACACAAAGTTCTCTTCTCTTTCACACATCCATGCCATGAAAAAAAAATCCCACTGGAAAATCAAGGGACACTCTCAGTCTTATAGTCAGCAATGATACTAACAGATAAAGGGGCTGCTGTTTGCCCTAAGCACCAATTCAGACAAAGTAGGTCATTTGAAGTCTGTCAGATGTTAGGGCCTCAGGTCCCATTAATTCAAAAATTCTCATGACTCTTATCTTTTTTTTAACATAGTGGAGTGCCCCAAAGTTTAGGAAGTAAAATCATCAGCTACCAGTCTTCTTTACCAGGAAGCCAAAGGGTTTCGAGGCTGTTCAACGCAAAGGATGATAAAGTCATTTCGCAGTTGGCTACTGCGTACAGACGAGTTGAGTTCACCAATCCCAGGAACAATTACTAAGCATTTTCCATGTTCTACATGTCATGAGAGACCTTCTTCCATGTTCTACACATCATGAGAGACCTTCACTTGCATTATTATATTTCCAGTTTATGGCTCTCTGCCTTTTCCGAAGCAGAGAAGTATCAAATATCCAGCTACATTGCTACTGATAAAACAGTAATAGTTATACCAACAAGAACTGACATGTCCTGATTCACACCATGCACCAGACATTACCATAAGCACCTTATCTGCATTATCTTATTTAATCCTCACAAAACCTCATGAGGCTGACTGAGTCCTTATCTCCATTTTAACAGATGAATAACCCAAGGATCTGAGAGTAGATAGGCAACTTGCTGACAGAACTGCCAGTAGGAAGCCACAGAACCCAGATTCAATGCCAGGTGTGGCTGGCTCGAGTCCACACTCGGACCTCCACACCTTACTGCTTAGCGTGCAGCAGGTTTTATTCCTATTATCTCATACAAAGCTGGAAATGAGGGAAAGTTCAACTTTTTTAAGTCAACACATAAAAGGAAAGATAAAACTTCTTTCCTGTGGCTGTCTTAGAATCAACAACCAAATCAAACGAGGGCCTTGAACACATGTAGAGAAGGAAGGAATGTGTCAAGAGAGGGGGAAACATCAAAAATAAAATGTGGGGCAGAAGAGCAAAACTTTGTACTTCCAATTCTATATTATCCAGGTACACTTAAGTCACTACAGAGGACATTATTAGCTTAACAAGACTCATTATAACCTGGAGGGAATGCCCTTTGTCGCTCTACTTCCATAATCACAAAGCACATGAGTGTAATTATAAATGCAATTTTCTGGGATGTCTTGAATATGGGAAGCAGACTCCTCAGAAACACAATAAAAACTCCATTCATTGGAAAGGGTGTCCCCAATTGTTAGGGATAAAATGCCATGTATCTGTATCACGTCATATGAATATAGCACACGTCAATTAAGTTGTCACAAGATTATTATTAGAAGCCTGATCATTTGTAGGTGAATTAATCAAGACCAGTTTCTGTGCCCACTGGGCCAAGGAATAAATGTACCATCGTAAATCTGTAAGTTAATAATATCAATTTACAAGGCTATTTGGCAGTCAGCTTTTTCGTGGGTCACCACTGTCCCCCACCAAGCCGTCTCCTCTTCTTGGAAAGCCCCAAGAGTATGTATTACTGTCCCACAGCACAACAGATAAAGTGATGCTCAGAGGGGTTTCACTCGGAGGGGTTTCATGGAGTCAGAAGGATGAGGTGAGAGTGGTGGGGAAGACACACCTCCACCTTCCTTCGAAACTAAAGCCATGGCTTTAGTTTTTGACTCTACCTTGTCTTCACTTCTCTCCCCCAGTGCTGACGGCATCCACTCCACCTGTTATTTTTAGCCTGTGCTTGGCCCGGTCTGCTAAGTCCTGACCACAGATGCTACTGAAGTAACATCAGTGACAGCATGCATCCCAGGAAGCCGCACTGTCATGGTCAGCCTTTCCAGCCTTCCCATTTCATTAATGTTAAAAGATGGCTCTTTCTCGCTTAACCAGACTCGAGTGGACAGAGCCTCAACCCTGTGTCCTCCACTGCCAAGGGAAAGAGCCTCCTGCCGAGAGAAAGGCTTTGGCGGGTAGGCTCCAATGGAAAAAGGTAGTCTTGGCTAAACAGCCAATCTTGAACATGAACACACCTTCCCCGGATGTGTCAGAGAGATGTGGTTGCTTCTTGCAATACCTTTCCTGCTGCGCAGCAAATGCAAAATTCTGGAAATAATATTCTATTTCATTCAGATTCTTTTCTTAAAAATAAAACAATAAAAATAAATGTGTCTTTACCTGGAACAAAGCTTCCCTGCACCACCTCCTTGTACGCCCACCAGCCTTCATGGATTTTTGGTGAATTCTGTTGAGCTAAAAGGGAAAGAAAGGAAGAGAGACTAAATGAATAGCAGACAACCCCTGGGTCCTAGCCATGTAAGAAGGGTGAACACACATACAGTAATCCTTTTCTACCCACAAGCCATCCTACAAACTGTGGCAGCATCCCTCCCTCTCCTCTTTTTTTAAAAAAATAGATTCTTAACCTGTAAATATACTGTCACTGCATTTTTTATACAAAGCACTCAGGAGATGTCTATTGAGGAGAAATAGACAGTAATTATGTATTTAAGCCTATTTGAATTCCCCTGTCACTTGTCTGTACCTCTGAATCACCTCTTTTCCACACCTGCCCCTACGCACACACCCACATGTGCACGCGCACACACGTGCACACACACACACACACACACACACACACACACAGCGCTAGGACTGAGGCTGATCCCATCCACAAGCCAGGCAAGAACTCTCCATGTGCGCAAACCCCTTAGGAACAGAGAGGGGATAGGGCATTTGTAGGCTAGAAGAGGGAAGGGTGCAATTGGCCAGCTTTCCTCAGGTCCCACGAAAATGAAAACAAAAATATAAATGATCATGGTGAGAGTCTTTGACACGATGGAGAGAAAAAATGGAAAGCCCAAGCAATTGGGACAGAGCATAGGGATCTATGAGCTCATGCTGACATGACCTCAGGATAGTCTTTGACCTTTATGAGAGATGGTGGGTGAATTAGGGCAATTCTATTACATGTGGGGGTAAACCCCAAAGTGCAGATAAATACAGAGTGTGGATCCCTTTACTACTGAACAGCATTCATATTTCAGCTGTTTCTCATATTGGAAAAAATAAGGTCATTTCAACCATATTTGTAATTCAGCAAGTAAATAGAAATGTTAAACCTTGAAGTTCATTTTCTTCCTTTAAATCTTATTCTTTCTTTCAGTCTCCTTCAGACTTATCATTCTGGGTTAGAGAGAATGACACAAGACAATGTGTCTGCAAGCACAGCTTTGTGTAAAGAAAGGATTTGTCAAATTAAACTTCATCTTCCATATGAGCTCCAATTGCCTAGATCCAAGTGTCTTCCCATAGTAGAGAAAAGATACTTTTTCTGCCTATGACGTTAAGGCCCCCAAGGCTCGCAGCTCTGTGATGAAGGGTTTATGACCCAGGATGAGTGAGAGAGAAACCCACTCCTTCTGGAGTTGACAATGTGGTTTGGGGCCTTCGGAAACAAATGGAACAGGGACAAAGAACCTATTGAAGGCCCTGGAAAGGTATCACCAGTACAAATCTATGGCTTGGGATGCATCAAAGTACCCGGGTTACTAGTACCCCATTTCCACATAGAATGGATAGAGCTTGGATGTTCCCACAGCCCTGGAGAAAGATCCTAAAGGCAGGGGAGTTGAAAGCCAGTACATCTGTCCTGGGGCAGTAGGCAAGGGAGAAGTGGCCTCAAACAGAGGCTGCAACAGATTTGTCCAGCCAAGGACAACAGAGTTAATAGAGACTCCGGGTATCTGTGACAGTAGGGAACAACAAAGAGGTCTGAAGTCTAGGAAATCTTTACGTCTGAGAAACCCAAGTTTCTCAGTTTCCCAAGCTGAGAAACCAGATCAAGACTTATATGCTTGGAAAGTTTACCAAGTAGGTGGACAAAGGACATTTCTCAGGCTCTGCACAATTCTGATGCTTCCTCGGAGTCCTGACATTGCATGATCCACTCTCATCCTCCTTCCCAGCTCACTGGAGGGTCATTGTAGGAGAAGAGGGGAATGCCAAAGGCTTAGAAATCTGTGAGATCAGATTCACCTAATGTACTAACACCCCGGGGCTAATTTTTGAAACAAACATTTTATAATGCTCACCTTGATGATAACTAACTAAAACGCATAGGCAGTACATTCTGCCAAAAAAAAAAAAAAAAAAAAAAAGAAAAGAAAAGAAAAGAAAGAAAGAAAGAGAAAAAAGAAAAGAAAAACAACTGTGATATTTCACTAAACCCCAGCCCAGCTCTGCTGGACATGAAGCATGTCCCAAGTTCCCAAGCCTGGAAGAAATACACATATCTGAAAGCCCAAAAGTATTGAACTGCAAACATCCCTAACAGCTTTGCATTACAGATAAGCCAGGATTGATTTTCCTTATCAAAGACAAGAATTTCTGAGTTTTATCAAGAGTCACCAAATTTTATCCAATCAGGATTGTTGCCTGTCTTGAACAATTTTAACCATAAACATAGTTTTCTTCCTTCCTTCCTTCCTTCCTTCCTTCTTTCAACTGGCCTTCTTTCTTTATTCTCAGAGGTAGTTGTTGGGAAACTACAGTCTCTTGTATATATTTCATCACTATAAGTAAAGATCTCACCACTCAAAACTTTCTGTTTTACATTAAATATATTTACCGAGTTGTTTTACAAAAACCTTTGTTGATAGTACTTACACACATCCATTTCAAAAAATTAACATGGTGCTTTAGCTATAATGAAAAGGATAAATCAATGTAATTCAAAATAATACAGATTTGTGTATGCTTGAGCCTGATTGAAGCATTAAAACAGAGACTGGCAAATGATCATCTACTAACCAAAGATGGCCACTGACTGTTTTTGTACCAGTCAAGAGGTAAGAATGGTTTTGCATTTTTAATAGTTAAGAAAATCAAAAAAGGATGTCTTGTGACATGTAAATATTAAATTAAATGGAAATTTCAGTGTCTATAAATAATGTTTTATTGAAACACAGCCATGCCCACCTATTTACATATTGCCTATGGCTGCTTTCTCACTATAAAAGCAGAGTTAAATAATTGTGACAGAAACCAACTGGCCTGCACAACTTAAAATATCTCCTATATGACTCTTCACAGAAAGTTTGCTGGTTGTTAATTTACACACATAATTTCAAAAACCAACATAATCAGTGTAATGCTTTAACTGTAATATGAAGGATTCATGCATAATCTGTAATAAAAAATGGTATGTTTCAATTTGTAAATACTTGGTGATTATGTATCAGAAGAACAAAGAAGTCGGATGTTTGATTGAAACAGGTACAAGTAATATGGTTGTACTGTATTCCAAAGATCAAAATCTGCAAGTGGCATTGCTCTCAGTGGTGTGATTTTCCAAAATACTGAACAACTGTTGGTAAAGTTCAGAATGAAATAAAGTGTTATCTTCCCTTGATATACAGAGTATTTGCATTTGCTGAAGAATAGGGTATACTAAAACTATGAAAGAGATACTCTGTGTTCATAGGCAACATGGAGTTTGTAAAGTCAGATAAATAAAAGTTTTTCACTCACTTGAATGTCTTGCTGGGACATTGGACAATGTATCTATCGCTGTTTGAAACTGTCAAATATATTACAGAGCGTATTCTCTGCCCACCCTGCCCCAGTTGGTGCTAAATGCAGTATCTTTCTTTACAACAATCTAACGATGTTCTTCTTGATAGTCACTGACCTAATGGGATGTTTTATAGCACTATTTATATATGCTAAATGAATGAGGATAAAACATCACGTTGAATACTAATCAGAGGATACTGTTTCCTCTAAATAGATAAAAGACACATCTCCCTACATCTGAATTGTAGTGCCAAGTCCACATACCACCGCATTGCATACTGTATATATGTATACATTGTATATTCAAGTATTTTTTTTTCTTTTCCCTGCCAGTTGACCATATTCTCAAGAAACTATCATTTCCAGTGAGTGAGAAAGAAAAAGCAAAGATGTTAGATGTTTACTCTTAAGATGACAAAAAAAGGAAAGCTAATTCCAATACAATCCTTAGTAAAATAGTTGACTAAGTTTTCAGATTTTCAGATACATTCATATTCTCTCTCTCGCTCTCTCTTTCCTCTCTGTGCACTTCACCCCCCAACAGGCCATTATAAGAAAGACCCATCAGTCTGACCAAAGCACTGATTTAAGAGATGTGATTTAAAAGGTAGAAGAAAACAAAGTCTTTGGATAATTAAGAGTACTGCAACTTACAGAAGTATCAGCGAAAGCTTCTGTCCCATTCAGAAGACTACAAAAAGACTTGCTCTCCCTTCACATCGAGTCATTGCTCCTTCAGACCCATCCATTCAGAAGTGAAATTATGTAAGACTTTACCAGGCGGCAAGACAATCAGATCATCTGAATGAAGTCTGTTATAATGATAGAACTGCAGAGATTCCGTTTGTTTTCTTTGACATGCTTGTGAAGGATCCAAGCTCACCCTGCAAAAATCCATCAGCTTGAGCTGAGCGCACTTGCCGTCCATCAATTACAAAATATGATACCTGCAGGCTAGGTTTGGAGAAAAGGAATGTGTTTTCAAATGCCCTTGTATGCCCAGTCTGGCCTCATACTGTTAGGCAATGTGGGAAGACAGGGTAACGCATTGTAAGGACACGTCATTTAAAACCCCCCAACAGTAACCGTGAGCGGCTTGTTTGCAATGGAGTGCCAGGAGAAGCACTGGCTTTCTGTTTTAAATCTTCCCAGCCAGATCTTCCATCATCATCTTGTTGTCTACATCTGATACCCAGTGAGGGGAGAGCCAGTTGAGAACTCCTCAGAGCAAACAGGTGAACAGAAAAAAGCCTTAGCTGCCGCAGCGCTTTGCCGGTGGATGGGATTTCTTTACTTAACGTGCAACCAGCCCCTGGGAAAAATCCAGGTGTCTAATCAAAAAAAATTGTGTTGACAGTAAAAGCTGTCATCGCTGCCAGATGAGGAGATATACATAGCAAGGGCCCCTCTCTTGATAGTAAGAAAAACATATTTCAATGTTATTCTCCTTTTTTCATTGTGGCAGTTTGAGAACTTGTGAGTTTCAAAAGAAAACTCAGAATCTCGGGATCTGGAAAGAGATACAGAATTCATTGCTCCAATCTCCTTCTGGGCATTTGAGGAAATTGACGAACAGAGGAGGGACGCCACTAAAAATAAATTAAAAAAAAAAGTATATGGTGTCTTAGACCAAGAGTCAGCAAACTTTTTCTGTAAATGGCCAGATAATAAATATTAGAGGCTCTGAAGGCCATTCTGTCCCTGTCCCCACTACTCCACTGTGCCACTGTAGCATAAAAGCAACCATATACTATATATAAATGAGTGGCTGTGGCTGTGTGCCAATAAAATGGTATTTACAAACACAGCATAAGGGCTGGATTTAGTCTACAGCAGGCAGCACTGCACTGATTCCTGTCTTAGAGCTAGGAACCATTTTTTTGTCATCTAGTTCTGCTTCCCTGATTGAATGCTTTAGAAGCGAGCTACTTTAAAAGGAAAATTAGAAAGAATTTGGAAAGAGGTGAATTTCTAATTACAAGTCAATGGCATCTGATCAATAAGCGCTGTAGAATGCATGTATAATCCTAAATCTTTCCCAGACTCCCTGAAACTGATCACCAGAGTCTACATAAAACTCACTATGCCCCCTCCCCAAGTCCATTTCCATTGGGTTGAACCATCGAAGTTGTAGGGGCCTCATATAAACACTGCCCACACCCTCCTGCTGGGTTTTTCAGTCATTAAGGAACAGACTGATTTCTAAAACCCTTCTTACCCTCCCATACATCTATAAAGCATGTTTCTGGATGACTCTTGCTTGGGATTCTCATCTGTCTCCATAGATAAAGTAATTATGTTTTCACACGTCAACTCTCTCACATCATTTTGAGATGAACTTTTGCAACTCTCTTCTATTTTCAATTCCTATCACCACCTTAGGTTCAGAGAAAACACAACCTTGGACCATCTCCATATGGAAATTAAAGTGGCCCCTTGACCTAATGGAAAAGAAAACTCAAGAGCAACAATTCAGAGTGTCCTGGTGTGGTGGGGAAGGAAAGGTACAAGATGGAACAGAAGAGTCCTCACAAAGGGAGGAGCCCTCACAAAGCTGGAGAGGGCAACTTCCTGATAAAACTCCAGTCAACACGCACCTAACTGTAAGCATGCACATTGCAAAAAGTATACTTCCAACCCCTTGGTCAGTAAAATGTTATCTGTGCCAGGTGGTCTATGACAAGGGGAGATGGAATCAAACATAAGGGAGAGGCAGAGTCTAGTACCCCTGTGTTACTTAGTTTTAATGGGTTATGAGGAGCCCTGAAGAGTAATTTCCTTAGGAAACTCCTTTTCTCTGCCTAGGAGGCAACATAAGCCTATTGGATCAATAGAACACCAGATGGTAGAAGGTGAAAAAAAAAAAAAGTGCTATCACTGGATGCAGGATGCAAAATATCACACTCCCTATCCTCAAGACAATCACTATTTTTCCCTTAAATGGTCAAGTCTGTCCCCTACATGGGAAGCAGGAACAGAGAAGCGCATGGAGCACCAGAGGAAATGGAAACAGCCATCCTGGTACACTGCCTGGCCCCCATTGGACCTGCCAGAGATAATGCTCTTCCCAAAGTGCTTGAGTTTTATACATGTTGTAGGTCTCTCCCTCCTCCACGCACCTTTGACATTATGTTATCCTACATGTGAGCATTGAGACAGTGCTCCACACTTATCTGTCTCCGTGTCATTCTTTCACAGTAAACTGTAACTTTCTTGAGGCCAGAAAACATGTCTTCTCTTGAAATCCCATTATTCATGCAAAACTTGGTCAGTAACAGGTGCCCCATAAAGCCGGATGAGTGCATGAAAATGCTGTGTAAAGTGGAACATTATATACAAAATTGTGGTACAGCTCAAACAGTCCTTGGGAGATTTTAGTTTATACCCAAAGACTTATTGGTGTGATGCCTGTATTTGTGGCAATGGGAACATTGACAGAAGCGTTTTCAAGTTGGTTGACAGGCCCATACTCGCTTGACAGATGGAAGAGCACCAGGAGCTGACACTCTGCCTAGGGAAATCAAAGCCATGGCAAACCCTTTTATTGGGCTCAATGTGTTTCATTTAAAAGTATGGTGGGGGTGGGGATGACACCTTACCTAAGAGGGTTTGCATCTGTGCCGTGCTTTACATTTTTTAAGTTGTGAGACAAGGGTGAGATTCATCTCTATCCCCCTACCCAACATGACCCCCATTTACCATAAAAACTAGACAGAAGAATCGGACCAAGCATCGCACTAGCTAACTGAGCCACAAACTGACTGTTCTAAGCACAGAAATCGTATATAAGCCAGAATCACCTTGCACATTCGGCCAGACTCAAGCAAGCTGACATCAACACTGAATGTGCATTGGGAGAGTAAGAAAAATAACCTGGTGGTAGAACAGACTGTATTACTCTCACCTAAAAGACTCAGAATGCAAAGAGGTTCAAATATAGCTATAGTCAAAAATCAACAAAAGGAGGGCACCTGGGCGGCTCAGTCGGTTAAGTGTCGAACTCTTGATTTCAGCTCAGGTCATTATCATGAGATCAAGACCCGCACCAGGCTCTGTGCTGACAGCATGGAGCCTGCCTGGGATTCTCTCCCTCTCTCTCTCTGTCCTTCCCCTGCTTGTGTGTGCATATACTCTCTCTCTCTCTCTCTCAAAGTAAATAAATAAACATTTAACAAAATCAACATGAAGAAAAGTCCCTAACATGGGTGATTCTTAGCCCCTCTAACTGATATTCTAGAATCTCTGCCATTTGGATTTACCACCCAGTCTGACCTCATTTCTCATAATCTTTACAAAATTTCTGCTCTACCTGCTGTCCCCAGGTATTCTTGTTTATTACTCTTCCCACACCTTTGCTTTTGCCTTTTTGTTTTACTCCCTGGAATTCTCTCTTTATATACTTCTTCTTGACTAGGCTTGCTCGATTCCCACTTCTCTCAATTGCTCAAAGCCTCACCAATTTGTCGTCCTTTCAAGAAATTTTTCCTGATCGTTTTAGTTCCACTGTGATCCCTTACTTCCCTGAATTCCAGAATGTTAGTGTCTATTTCTCATTTGTCATTTTCATTATTTCAACAAACGTCATTGAGTACCTCTGATTGTGAGGCAGTGTTCTAAGCATCGAACATCCAATCACTTTTATTCTATTGGAGGGGGACAGGAAAACAAACAAACAAACAAAAACACAAGTAACTGAATTCAACTGTAAGCAGAATATTATGTACAGAAAATATTGTGTAGTATAATCAAAGATTAGGACAAGATAGACAGTCACTGGAAGGGCACTTTAGATTGCATGACAATTAATGGCCTTTAAGATTATTATACTTAATCTGAGATTTAAATAACAAAAAAGATATGGCCTCCTGAAGATCAATAGCATTAGTATTTCAAGTGGATTCAAAGGCCTTAAGAAGGCAGAAGGAGCTTTCAAGAAACAGAAAAGTAGCCATTGCGGGTGAAACACAGTAGCTGCATAGAGAGAGAGATTTAAGATGAGGCTGATGATTTAGGTTATGCTCCAGAAGATGGCGGTGGCATCAACTATGATCATGTTGCTGAAAACAGAAGTGGATGGACACCATATGATTTAAAGGAAGAGTGAAGAGAACAGACTGATGGAAAGAATGAGGGAAGTTAAAGACTACAGAATGAAGAGAGCTCCTACCTTTTAAAAAAAGTTTTTTTAATGTTTATTTTTGAGAGAGAGAGACAGAGCATGAGCAGGGGAGAGGGAGAGAGAGAGACAGAATCCAAACCAGACTCCAGGTTCTGAGCTGTCAGCACAGAGCCCAACACAGGGCTTGAACTCACAAATCATGAGATCATGAACTGAGCCAAAGTCAGACATTTAACTGACTGAGCCACCCAGGTGCCTGGAGAGCTCCTATCTTTTTTGACCTGAGTGATTTGATGTTGACAGTTATTGAGATGACAAAGGAGTTTGGGGGAGGAGTATCTTCATAGTGGGAAGGAAAGTTGAGAGTTCCATTTGAGGGGCACCTGGGTGGCTCAGTCAGTGAAGTGTCTAACTCTTGATTTTAGCTCAGTTCACCATCTCACAGTTCATGAGTTCAAGACCCACATCAGGCTCTGTGTTAACAGCACAGATCCTGCCTGGGATCCTCTCTCCCCCTCTCTCTCTTTGCCCTTCCCCCACTTATTCATTCTCTCTCTCTCTCTCTCTCTCCCTCTCTCCCTCTCTCTCTCTCTCTCTCAAAATAAGTAAACTTAAAAAAAATGCAGTTCCACTTGAGATGGTGAGTGAGCATTTAGCCAGAGGTGTCAAGTAGGTGGCTGGATATAAAATGAATTCTGAAGAGTCAAAATGGGATATACATTTATGACTCTTTGACATACAAATGATATTTAAAACACTGAATTTAGAAGAGGTCACCAAGTAGAAATGTGAAAATGTAAAGAGAGAGACCAAAAGGGACAGAGAATAGAGCACTGGAATGTTCAATATTTAGAGGTTGAACTGAGGAGGAAGATCTGAGATAAGATTGAGAGGGACAGGCCACTAAAGGTAGAGACAAACAAAGAAACAGGAGAAAAAAAGATTAGTCTGGTGCTATTCCTTGTTTCTTTGTTACTTTCTCTTATTAGATAAATAGGTAGATAGACAGATGTAGATATAAATAAATTTTAGAACAGTTTTAATTTCACAGAAAAATTACAAAGATAAACATTTCCCACATAAACTCACATGCAATCTCCTTTATTATATCTATCTTTCATCAGTATCTTTATCACAATTAATGAACCAGTATCGATACATTATTAGTAACTAATGTCCATGCGTTACTCAGATGTCCTATATGTCTAACCTGAAGTCCTTTCCCTGTTCCAGGATCCCATCTGGATCCCACATTCCATTTAGCTGTCATGTCTCCTTAGTCTTCTCATGGCTCCAGCAATTTTCTCATAGACTTTTAATTTGTATCTTCCTACGGCCCTGTATCCCTAACTAAATTAAAACATCTCAAGGGTAAATCTTACGCCTCGTCTACTATAACGCAACACATGTAATAGGTACCCTGGGCATGCTGATTAATAAATATTTGTTTAACAAACCTAGGAAGGGGAGAGAGAGACATATGAAGCTCCACTTAGAAATGCTATTCACAAGTTTTCTAGGACTATCCACCCTTCAGAATCCTTGTCAGTTTTTCCCTAAAGTAAGTTTAACGCTAAAGAGTCATTAGAACTTAAGTACCATGTCACTAAAATAATAACAACAGTAGCACACAAAAGAAAAGGGATGAAAAGATCTCTAATCTATGTAAGACTATAGCTATAAATTCGTTTGCTGCTTCCTTCACCAAACATCACTTCCTGAGTTGTTTTCTTCTTATTTTTAATGTCTTTTTTGATAGTCTTTTTAGTAGATATGCCGTCATTTCCCNTTCACAGAAAAATTACAAAGATAAACATTTCCCACATAAACTCACATGCAATCTCCTTTATTATATCTATCTTTCATCAGTATCTTTATCACAATTAATGAACCAGTATCGATACATTATTAGTAACTAATGTCCATGAGTTACTCAGATGTCCTATATGTCTAACCTGAAGTCCTTTCCCTGTTCCAGGATCCCATCTGGATCCCACATTCCATTTAGCTGTCATGTCTCCTTAGTCTTCTCATGGCTCCAGCAATTTTCTCATAGACTTTTAATTTGTATCTTCCTACGGCCCTGTATCCCTAACTAAATTAAAACATCTCAAGGGTAAATCTTACGCCTCGTCTACTATAACGCAACACATGTAATAGGTACCCTGGGCATGCTGATTAATAAATATTTGTTTAACAAACCTAGGAAGGGGAGAGAGAGACATATGAAGCTCCACTTAGAAATGCTATTCACAAGTTTTCTAGGACTATCCACCCTTCAGAATCCTTGTCAGTTTTTCCCTAAAGTAAGTTTAACGCTAAAGAGTCATTAGAACTTAAGTACCATGTCACTAAAATAATAACAACAGTAGCACACAAAAGAAAAGGGATGAAAAGATCTCTAATCTATGTAAGACTATAGCTATAAATTCGTTTGCTGCTTCCTTCACCAAACATCACTTCCTGAGTTGTTTTCTTCTTATTTTTAATGTCTTTTTTGATAGTCTTTTTAGTAGATATGCCGTCATTTCCCCATTATTCCCTTCCTGTTGGCTATCTGGTTATTTGAAGATTGAAGTTAAGACCAGAGTTTCCACTGCTTCCCCTCTTTCAGAATCTTAACATTCAAGTGCAGCATGCCAAAATCAAGGTCAAAAGACAAAGCANACCCAAGGGACACAGGAGTGCTGACGGATAGGGGCACATGTACCCCAATGTTCATTGCAGCACTCTCAACGATGGCCAAAAATAATCACTTACATTACACCGTGGTAATGTAAGTGATTATTTTTGAAGGGAAATACTGGGGCAACTTCAAGACAGATAAATAATGACAGAATAATGCTAATCTAACTGAAAAGCAAATTTGACCTCTGACAAATAGGCAACTATCAAGAAGCACTGTAACTCTGTCTAAAAAAATGTTTCTCTTCCATCACAAATTCATGTTATGAACATTCCATTAACGTCAGGGCACATTTTGTATTCCATTTTTTTTTTACTATTATTTATCATCTTGGAATCAGGTATAGATGTATTTTCTATAAATATCATAGATCATTTTGGTAGTAGGCCCTTTTCATGTTTTAAAACAGTTGGAGGAAACCTCGGACCCAAAATGTTCAAGTCAACCCCCAGATCTACCCTGCGCTCTCTGCCCCCCATCAGTAGAAGGTGAATGTGTGTATGTTGTATTCAGAGCACTAAAAGGGTATTGATACAGTGAAACAATTTTTATTTATTTTTTTTAATGTTTCTTTTTGAGATAGAGTGAGAGAAACAGTGAGAACAGGAGTGAGGCAGAGAGAGAGGGAGACATAGAATCTAAAGCAGGTTCCAGGCTCTGAGCTTGTAGCACAGAGCCTGATGCGGGGCTCAAACCCAGGAACTGTAAGATCACGACCTGAGCCAAAGTCAGAAGCTTAACCAACTGAGCCACCCAGGCACCCATGCAGTGAAACAGTTTGTAAACTGCAGTTGATAAACATTTGGTAATTCCTAAAATCAATGAGTTAGTCAGTTGTGGGATCGATCTCTTTTCATACAAAACTTTCAATCAAAACTAGTAGCTCTGACTGAGACTAAAACTTCCTCATCTCTCTATTAAACTTGAATTCAGCAAGGTTAAGTCAAATGAAAAGAAACAAGCAGACTTGGTTGTCTTTTGAGAAACAGTATGAAATAACGGAAAATGTGCAGCATCCTGGAATTGAATCCCAAATTTATTACTAAAATTTGTGTTGGTCTGTGCAAATTATTTCACTTTTAAATGTGCAGCTAAAACACACACATGCACAAATACACACACACACACACACACACACACACAACACACCTCAGTGTCCTTATCTGAACACTGGGAATGTATTTAAGACAATACTTTATGCTGAATAAATAGCACCTAATACTTTTATTGTTTGATGTTAGCGTCAGTGGTATTGGTGGGGAGAGGAGTGCAACCAGGGACAGAATGAGAATCTAGCAAAAGGAAAAAGGTAGAAAATACTTGGGAAAAGGAATCAGAGGCTATGGCATAATTTCCCTTGAAACTAAAAGAAAAAAGAATCATAGCCTAAAGAAGTATTGATCTGCATTCTCCATTCTCTAAATTCTGAGCCAACTCCTGGAAAGAAAAAGCCAGCCCTGGTAGACTGAGGGAGAGCTCGAGAGCCCCTGAGGACACTTAGAACATTTGCAAGTCAAAGCACAGTCAGCAAGGAGCCTGTGGAAACAGGGCTGGAAGACCTGAAGCTGGAAAACACCAGTTCTGGGAACTCAAGCGGGAGCCTATGCTATTCACAGGACACGCCTAGCCAAGCCCCAGGGCCAATGGGCTTCAGGGAAAGCAGACAAAATGACCCTCTGCGATCAATTAGCCAGGGTGGGACAGAAGGTCAGGACCAAACCTGAGGAAAAGGCTGGGATGGTTTTATTAATTTTTCTCACATATCAGCAGCTCAACATCTTTTTGTGCTTCTTTTCTGGTTCTGATTCACTGCGTGTTTGCTGACTGTGCCGTACATAACAGGGACAGTCACATACTTTGTAAGTGGGGGGAAGGAGGAGCAGTTAGGAGCATATCTACACTGTCCAGACCGGCTAAACTAGAGTTTCATTATTTAAGTTTGTTTATTTATTTTGAGAGGGAGAGAGCGAGCACGAGAGTGCATGAGTTGGGGGGAGGAGGCGTGGGGGCAGAGAGAGGAGAGAATCTCAAGCAGAATCCTGATGCAGGGCTCAAAGGAACTCACAAACCTTGAGATCATGACCTGGGCTGAAACGGAGTCAGACAGCCCCTAGAGTTTCATTATTTAAATAACAGAGACTAAAGTTAAGTCTGAAATTCCCAGCTGTAACTGGGAAGACTTGATTATTCTACCTACTGCAGCTACAATTTCAGTGACAGAACTCAAAAACTTCTATTCCTCTCCTGCATGTTTTATTCTGGGTTTCACCCAACCTTTTCAGTGGCTCACTTAAGAGTGTACTGCATTTTTTCAGAACCTCGTGATCACAGTAGTTGTGTTTTGCTGCTCTGGCAAACACAAGATAAATATTGTCCCAATATCCATTTACCTTTTCTCCTTATGCAAGAGAAGTCCTGGTTTTTAGAAAGGCACATGGCTTCTGGGAATAAAGACATTTCCCTTCCTCCCTTGTAGCTAGGGACATGTGACTAAGTTCTGGCCAATGAGATCTTAGTGTGTAGGACATCCAGGAAGTGTTAAAGGGAAATGCGAGGTCTCTTCTCACCCCTTCCAGCAGGCTGGAGTGTGCAATGGATGGCAAGACCTCAAGCTTCCCTCCTGAACCATGAAACAAAAGCCTCATTTCCAGTAACAAGATAGAAGAAGCTGGAATCCCTATACTGACTACATTCACAAGAAAGGAATCTCCATCTTATTTCGTGTTTTCTGTCACTCACAGCTGAAACTAATCTCAATCTATACATACCCACTTCCCATAAGAATTAAGAAATTGATTCTACTCCTGCTATAGCTCTAATTCATTCTTTCCTACACATTTATGGTGCCCTGACACAAGTCCTAGACACAGGACCTCCATAATTACTTACATGGGCAATTACAACTGCCTCATAATAAGACTTTTCCCCATCTCTACCTCCCCACTGCTATCCCACACCTATCTCACTATTAAGATTTCTCCTCCTAGAGCAATGTTTTGCTCCTGTCTTTCATTGACCCTTCAAAAATCTTCAATGACTCCAACTCCTTACAAAACGATGTCCAAATTGGATCAGCACCACACCCCTTCAATGGCTCCCACTGGTTACACAATAGAGGCGAGGTGTCTTAGTGAAGTTTCCAATGCCCTGCATGGTGTGGTTAATTTATTTGTTTTTTTAACACTCATCCTAATGTCCTTTGGGGATCTTTTCTCTGTATTTTCATAGTACTTATTACATACTTCTATTTCATCATATGTACTACTTTCTTAACGTATCTCTTCATAGGTTTGTCCTCCAGTTCCCAATAAATATTTCTGAGCTGAAGCAAATTAGACATTTGTTTTTTACTGACTGCCCCTATGTCTGAGTCTGACTGAACTATCTGCTCTTGCTTACGTGTGTCAAATGCTCATGCTCCTTATTTTCCCTGTAACATCATTTTCTCCTCTACATACCCAAAGTAAATCAATTCTTCAAATATCAGCTCAAAGACCACCTTCTCCCTGAAACCTTACATGTTACCTACAGCTGCAGGGAGGCTTTATCATGAAGTTTACTACCAGTGTAGGTACAATTTATTTCATTTCTATCCAATTCAACATGATTCAATTCAATCCAATCCAAAAAATGATTAGAATGTAATCTGTATTTGCTACGTATGCTCAGTTTTTATTTTGGAGAGGCTCACGGTTCAATGAGAAAGAGACATTTTTAATATATCTGAGGCTAACGTTTATGCCGTATATTAATTAAGATAATGCTAGAGATGATAATGTTAGTTTATCTACTCTAACAGTAATCTCTAAAATTTTTTTATTGTTCATTTTTGAGAGAGAGAGAGAGAGAGAGAGAGAGAGAGATCATGAGTAGGTGGCTGGGGCAGAGAGAGGGAGCAGGATCCAGTCTCTGAGCTATCAGCACAGAGCCCAATGCAGGGCTTGAACTTGCAGACTAAGAGATCATGACATGAGCCAGAGTTAGGCACTTAACCAACTGAGCCACCCAGGTGCCCCATGTAACAGGTAATCTCTAAAGCCTCAGTAGCATAGCACAAATCCAATTTTCGCATGTGTGAAATCCTAAACTGAGTGCAGGGCCCAGGTTCCTTCTTCCTTGAATCTCTGCTATCTGTACCACATGGATTCAAACCACCACAGTGTGCACATTAGGCCAGAAGGGAGAAGAGCATGGGGTAGTTCTCAGAAGCTGTTTTCGTGGTTTAAGCTCGGAAATGATGCCCATTCCTTCTGACTTGACTAGAACTTCATCTTCCGAATACACCTAAATGTAAAGGCGGCTAGGGCAATGTTGTCTAGTTGTAGACTAAATAATGGTGTTTGACTGGATAGAACTAGGGTAAGTCTTATGGAACCCTCCATGTCCCTCAGGAATACTAAGGAGAATTTGAAAGCTTCTCATTCCCTGAGATGAACTAAGAAGGGAAGCAAATACAGTTGGGGGACTATATAGCCAGGATGGCTATAACTTTTAATTTGCCTAGGATATTCCCAATTTACCCTTGTTGTCTCAAAATAATTATAAATAAGATCCTTTTTTGCTCTTAAAGATGTCCCAGTGTAGATGATAAATCATAGGGTTGTCCCTCCAGATAATAGTCTCTGCCATATGTGGCGTTAGACGTTTTGAAGAATCTGCCTACAGGGCATCTAGAGTCATGTGAGATCATCCACCTACTGGCCAATATTTTGTCTTGTGTATGCTGTCCAACCTAAGTCAGGAATGTGTACCTTCTCCCTCCCCTCATATACCTCTTTCTCCTACTTTCCTCATTACCCTTTGCTACCTGACAAATCAATAAAACTACAGAAAAGACCCAATTTTATCTGACCACAGAAATGACCCAATTACTGGCAACCTGATGACCCAGATCTTTTTCCTTTTATTTAAATGTTAGATGAAAGAAGGAGATTTTAAAGAAATAAGCTCATTGAAGGTACTGAAGGCTGGGTTGTGATGGGGCTGAGTGGGGGGAGGGTTCCCCTTTCTCTGGGAGAAAGCCCTTCTCCATCAGCAAATATTCAACATGAACCCCAGTTCTTCCTTCCTGTTCTATACAATGAGAATGGTTACTGAGATGAATTGCAGTGTAAGAGAGTGAATGTGATATAATTATTTTATAAACAAAGTCTCTACTTATAATTTATTTTTCTTCTAAATATATGGGCTAAGCTGTTCAGAAGAATGAAGATTTGACAGACAATAACAGATGTGGAAGGGAGCTTGGAAATCTTGTTTTTCTGGTCCCCTTGCTTATCAGATGGAGAAACTGAGGCCCAGAGGAGTTAAGGCCTTCAGAAGAGTGAATGGCAGGGAGCCGGTATTGTGACTTAAGACCTCTGGTGATCCATCAGCTGCTCTTCTAAGCTTCGTATAAAGGGATTTTCCATGACTTGTGAAAGGGAAGACTCGTTTGTCAGTCCAACAGAACATTCAGCCTCAGTTATTCCGGATTATTAGTCTGGCAGTCAGCAAATCCAAGGTTTTCTGAGTGCACATGCACTTGTTTCACCCAAGAAATCTGCAGTAGTGAGATTTTGGTCTTGGTGTGGCCTGTGCAGCGGGTCCTGAACCAGAACGTACACTCTGTGCCTGGGAAAAACGAGTGCAGGAAGAGTTTGATGAGAAAGCTTCCTTTGTTCTGTGATCATCCATCTTCAGAACTCCACGCAACAGACTCAAGGTCTACTCACTTGTAAATCACAGACAGATTATGATGAATGGAATGAGACAACTATGCTTTCTCTGAGATCCTTTCCAAAAGCTCATCTTTAAAGGAACAAAGGCAAATGTCCTTTAAAATGACTTCCTCCCCCCTGAAACAAGAGGTTTTCTCAAACTTCTGGAAATGCTGAGGGCATCTATCTCTGTCACGGATGTTACGTGCAGTCATTTAATAACAAAACCAAGAAAGGAAAAGAAAGGAGAACGCTTACAAACAAATATGGCTTTATCATACAAGTGAGGCAGATGCCATTCCTTAGAGTCAGAGCACACTTGGCTTTCAGGGAAAAAAGTCACCAAGCACAAAAGTGGAAATATACACTCAGGATTCTAAAGAGCTCAGTCAATAGAAAGCTCCCATCATTCTGGCCAGATTTCCCGGGACCATATTTTGTTTAGAAAGGAAGTGAATGCCCTTTCATCATTAGTTAATGCTCCGTGATTCTGCAAATCCGCTGCCTTTGGAACATCCAGAGGCATACAGCCGTAAATTTCAAAAGGTAAAACAGACACAGTCTGTGTGCTGTGGAAGCAAATGCTGTGCTCTAATTTTCAAGGTCGAAAAGACTGGATTGGAGGAATGAAGATGCTCACATGAAACACACCAATATTGACCTTAGCTGAGCTTCTGTGTCACTAGCGTGTGCATGTGTAGCTGCTAAATGGAGAGACGCTGGCTGGGGGTGCAGAAGATGCCTGAAGGTGCCATCGAGGGGCCAGGGCTGGCTGGCATTAGGTTGTGGGCTTGAGTTGTACTGGAAGGTGACTTAGCAGTCAAGAGTCAGCCAAGAGAAGAAATAGTCATGATAATAGCTAACATTTAAACAGCTTTTAAAACTAGGTACTATTTAAGCACTTCATGTCTATTGACTCATTAAATCACAGAAATCCTCTTTACTGCTAGCTTTTCTCTCTCCCATTTTACAGGGGAGTGTCCTCATACCAAAATTAAAGACGTTAAGTAATTTGCCCAGGGTCTGCCTAATAGTAAGTGGTAGAGCTGAGACTTAACACACTCAAGCAGTCTGACTCTTACGTCTGTGCTCTTAACCACTATGTCTATTGCCTTTCAAGAGTCACAAGAAAAATATGACATTTATCTTTAGAGGACTATAATAAAAAGAGAGATTCAGGGCTTGAGAGAGGGAGAAAGAGAGAGACACACAAAAAGAAAAGCTCATCAAATGCCAAGGGATGAAACAGGATTTGAGATGACAGTAGAGATAAGAGGTCACCCAGACTGAAGAAATAGAAAAGGGGCAGATGGGAGGGCAGAGGACTCTAGCAAACAGCTGGCCCGTGTTTAAAAAGGCCTCGTGTAGGGGCCTGGGTGGCTCAGTTGGTTAAGCATCTGACTCTTGATTTCTGCTCAGGTCATGACCTTGCAGTTGTGGGATCAAGCCCCATGGGGGGCTCTGTACTGAACATGGAGCCTGCTTGGGATTCTCTTTCCCTCTCCCTCTACCCGTCCCCCACTCACACTCTTTCTCTCTCTCAAAATAAACAAATAAACATTAAAAAGAAAAAGGCCTCATGGAAAGGCACAGGTTCAGATGAGCACTCACGACCTATGGTCCCTACATCAAAGCTGTCCTCTCCCCGTCGGACTATTCTCTCAGAACTATTCAGAAAACTAGTCATTCCTGTGAATAAAACTTTACCACATCTGCGCTTAATTCTTTCAAAAACATTTTAGAAGCAGAGCTATTCAGGTCAAAGGGGAGAAATAGCTTAAATCAATGGGCATTCCAAATCTAATCAGAAATAAAATAAGGACGATTAAAATAATGATGAGGAAATAAAAGCTACCATTCACTCAGTGACTGTAGGATGTCACACACTCTTCTGGGTACTTCACATACACCACTTCACTCAGTCAAGACAAATCTACAACACAGAAAATGTTCTGGAGATTAAAATTCAAAAACATTATATAATTTATCCAAAGTCATAAGCTACTCAATGACAGATGTAGGATTTAAATAAAGCTCACGGGCTTTACTAGCTATATTGTCTGGAAGCTCTGAACAATCAACAGAGGAGGACTGGGAACCATAACCATACCTATTGAAAAGAAGTGGGGAAAAAAATCATTATTTGTACACCATATCTTGTCAAAAGAAATGTATAACTTCCAAAAACAAAACCTCCAAAAAAGTCATGAAGAAAGCAATCTAGTAGAGTCAAGAAGGAGAGAGGGAGAGAGACAGACTAAGAAAGACACACACAGAGCAGGAATCAGGGGAGGACCGAGGAAATTCATATAGATAGGAAACAAAACAAAATGGGAAAATAAATTTAAATACATTAGTCATCACTATAAATGTAAATCAATTAAACTTAACTATCATAAGATATAGACTCACACCGGTTTAAAAACGAGACACTCTTGGGGCGCCTG
The DNA here is from genome assembly GCF_008692635.1 of Crocuta crocuta. Taxonomy (NCBI): domain Eukaryota; kingdom Metazoa; phylum Chordata; class Mammalia; order Carnivora; family Hyaenidae; genus Crocuta; species Crocuta crocuta. Next base: position 1,052,820 of record NW_027532169.1, on the reverse strand, counting down.
GGTGGCTTAGTCGGTTAAGCGTCCGACTTTCGCTTAGGTCATGATCTCACGGTTCGTGGGTTCGAGCCCCGCGTCGGGCTCTGTGCTGACTGCCAGCTCAGAGCCTGCAGCCTGTTTCCGTCTGTGACTCCCTCTCTCTCTGACCCTCCCCTGCTCACGCTGTCTCTCTCTCTGTCTCCTAGAAATAAATAAAACATTTAAAAAACAACAACAACAACGAGACATTCTATATTCTAGCAATATGCCTGAAATAAAATGACACCAAAAGACTGGAAGTGAAAGGGGCGCCTGGGTGGCTCAGTTAGTTAAGCTTCTGACTTCACTTCAGGTTATGCCTGATATCACTGTTCATGAATTTAAGCCCTGTGTTGGGCTCTGGGCTGACAGCTCAGAGCCAGGAGCCTGCTTCGGATTCTGTGTTTCCCTCTCTGTCTCTGCCCCTTCCAGCTCGTGCTCTCTTTCTCAAAAATAAATACACTTAAAAAAAAAAGACTGCAAGTGAACAATGAAAACAATTGAAATATTCATCAATATAGCAATAGGTCAATCGACTGTCATATTTATATGCAAGAATGCTATACAGTAGTTCAAACAATTGAATTAGCTCTTTAAGTATCAAGATAGACCTAAAATCATATTAAATGAAAAAACAATTTGTAAATGATAGTGATCATTTAAAGATATATAGAATATAACTTCTATATGCCTACCCTAAAACTCACAAAATAAATTTGAGTAATAAAAACACAGATTCACACTAACTTCAAGGAAGTCATTATCTCAAGAGGAAGGCAGAGAATGAAGAATGGACTTGGAAAAGGGTATACAGATTACTGTAAACTTACTTATTTAAAAGTATTTGAAGCAATATGGCAAAACGTTAACATTTGCTATTTCAGAGTGGTGGGTACATTAGTGACATAGTTTCAGTAGTTTTGTGGTACATGTAAAAGAATTCCTAATTTTCGAATAGGTAAAGAGAATAGGTATGGTGGCAAATAAACATGTTATTATATAACCTTACCTATTATCTATTGTAACCATTTACCTATTTCGGAAAAAACAACCTTAGAACAGATAAGTAATAATAGTCAGACAGGGATCAGTAAAAGCCTTTCATGTTTCAGAAGTGGTTAAATGAACAGATGCCAATTCATCCCAAATGGATGTGTAGTTTTAATGATAATCTACTTCAATATCAAGAGATTCTCTTTAGTAGCCTAAGTTGTTCCCAAAGTTTATATGAAAAAAAAAATAAATAAGACTTTAAAAAAATACACATGTTCAGATGTCAAAAATTTAAAGCTACAATAACTAACATGATGAATTATTGATAAGCAACTGGCAGACAGATCAATGAAATAGCACTTATGCTAGTGGCACTGAAGAGTTCCTTAGAAACAAAAACATTAACTCAGAAATATATATGTATTCCTATGTTTACTGACCATTATTTACAACCATTAAGATATAGAAGCAACTCAAGTATCAGTTGGTTGATGAATGCATAAAGATGTGGTAGCTATTTACACTGGAATATTACACAGCCACAAAAAGGAGTGAAATCTTGCCATTTGTGAGAACATGGATGGGCCTAAAGGTATAATGCTATGTGAAATAAGTCAGAGAAAAAGCCAAATAGCATATTATTTCACTTATGTGTAGAATGTAAACAAAACAAAACAAATGAAAAAACAAACAAATTGGAAATAGACTCATTAAATACCGAGAACAAGCTGGTGGTTGCCAGAGGGGAGGAGGGTGGATGAAATATGTGAAAGGGATTAAGAGGTACAAACTTCTAGTTGTAAAACAAACATGTCACGGGGATGAAACATTCAACATTGCAAATACTGTCAGTAATACTACAGTAACTTTGTATGGTGACAAACAGTAACTACACTTACGGTGAGCATTTTGTAATGTGGTTAATTACCAAATCACAATGTTTTATACCTGAAACTAATAGAATATTGTATGACAACTATACTCCAATAAAAAATAAACAAGTAAAGCAATTTTAAGTTAATGTAGGTCACCCTCTTCTTCTAAACCTAGCTTGCTAATGAATTCTAGGTAGACCAGCAGCCTAACCTCATAAAATATTCAGGGAAATGGAAACAAATATTGTCCATGCCATTAGGGGAAATGAACTGGAACCTGGTCTAAAACTGGCCTACAGGCTTGTGTTGATTATCTGATGAGCTGAGGTCCCCCTGAAGGAAAAATAAAGGCACCCCTTCGAAGAGATTACCATGAACCAGTGAAAACAAAGACTTATGTAAATGAGGGCTCTCTACACTTTTATTATTAACAAACGTGAAAATAACTAGATGTTGAACAAAAGAACTATAATAAGTATACTATGGATCATCCATCCGATGGATGATTAAATCATGTTTTTTGAAGATTATTTAAAGACAGAAAAATCCTCACCAGGTATGTGAAAAAAGCAGAATACAAAAAAATTACATAAAATATGATCCTGGTTTTGAGAAGAGACAGTAAAATCTGAAAGAAAATACAAGCAAATGTTGAGCAACGTTATTTCCAGGTGGTAAGATTATGAAGTGAAGTGAATTCTCTAACTTTAATTTTTTCTGTATTTTCCAACATTTCCTGTAACCTGTTTATTTTGTATGATTAGGATAAAAAACAGTGATTAAAAATTTAAAAGGCAAAACCTCCCACTGTGTGCTGAGCTCCCCAGAACTAGTGACCCAGATTTCAGAGAGGACCCTAACAACTTCTCTGCTTAGTCATAAAAATAATGAGTTTTCCAATATTAATATTTAATTTTCAGACCTATAGATAGGAGCAAGAAAACCCAATAACAATCATTCTTGAACGTCATTTCTCACTTTGACGCACCGGCCACTACACTGCTGGCTAAACAATTTCCCCTGCTCTTAGTTACTCATTTTGACTCATGCATAAAAGATACATGTCAAATCAGAGAAATCTCCTTAAGGGCAATTATTAAGGAAGGGAGCCTGGAGTGTTGCTTCAAGCCCTAAGCTCAGGAAATGTGACAACATTTTGGACTACATTTTACTTCGCTCCTGTAAATGACAGCAGACCTCGCTCTGGGACGCTTTGTTGTTTAAGCCAGCATTCAATTTACCAGGAAATCCTGAATACTGTTAGCAAACCCCAAGCTCACTTCCACGATGTGAGGTCTCCTGCTAGGATATCAGCTGCACGATGATATCTGCTCTAGAAGGAACCGCTCTCTGCACAGCTAATGAAGTTTCACGAGGCCCTGGTGAATAAGAGCTGCAAATGAGAGGCGGGCAGGGAACGGAAGAAATGCTACCTGTAAAAGGTGAATGCTGTCTCTGTTCTTCACACACCCCGGTGCTTCTAAAGCACTGCACAAACCCAGACATATGTCTCTAAGAGAGGGAGGAGTTAAAACAACTTCTCTGTCTCTATCAGCTCTGTCTCCTCCCGACTCTGCGTCTTTGATTCCTTGTCTCTGTCTCTCATTTCTCTTTGCATCTCTGTGCTTTTCTGTCTCTCTGTCTGTATCTCTGTCTCTTTCTCTGTACAACATCCCTTCTCCTTGCTCATGGAATCTAAACAAAAAAAGTTGGGGGTGGCTAATATACCTATTTTGCCTGGCACTTCAACAAAGCCACGCAGGAATCTTAAGAGGAAGAAATGGAGGCTCAGAGAAGGCTTGTGTCCAATGTCACAGGTGAGTAGTGGAGGTGGGGTTTGGACCTTGGTCTGTCCTCTGCTCAAAGATGACAGAGTAAGCTATCTGGCAGTGAACTGCTGGGGCCATCCTCTCGCAATAACACCTCTCTTGGTCTGTGGATACACTTGGAGTAGGCACATTTTCTATGATAGAAAGGCTTAGTCTTCAGAATCTACAAACTAGGAAACCCATGGCCAAGATGTTAGCCGACATAGCCAAGGGTTTAGAGAGCAAAGCAACCAGCTTTCAATTCCTTTCAGCTCCAATGCCTTCCCACCTGCTGTTTGTAGACATCCTCCAACCTGATTTTTGTTCCGAAGACAATCTAACCTTATCTTTCCAAGGGTCTGCTAATGTCCAAGACCCAATGGCCACAACCGAGTCTTTACTGTACTTGGCTCTCTCTAAAGACTGAGCACCATGAAGCTCATTTTCTTAACTTACTTTGTCCTTAGCTGCTGCAAAATGATATTATATTCAGCCATTTTCCATTTATTCTCTTTTAAAGAGGAAGTAAAATAATATATAGACCTATACACATATATGTAACTAACATACAGAGACAAATAATGTATATCTATATATGTACATATTAGTCTGTCTCTTCCTTTTTAAAGAGATACGTGTATGTATCCATATTATTCATCTACATAAATACATATATGTGATATAGATACACACAGAAACATACTAGGGAATTAAATGAGAGCACATAATTGGGAAAATCAAGTGTCATAGAGTGGGCCACATAGTACGTGCTCAATAAATATTTGTTGAATTAATGAATGAACCAACTGGCAGTATTATAATCCTTGTCTTGACAAATCTTCCACTCCCAGCCAACCAGAAAAGTGCTGGCTACACATGCCATTTACTTTCTTGCTCACTGCAGCAGATCCTCTCAAGAGGATGCCCTGTCCATTACAAATGCCATTCACATCCTGGCTCAAATCACTGCGCCCACTGAAAGTCTTCTTTGCTACTTTAGATTGAAAAACTGCTCCTCTCAGAACATTTCTGGCAATTTCTGCCTGTTGGCAATTCATCAAGTACTCTTCTGTGAATAATCTTTAGTGTTTGCGGTGATGACCTACCTCCTGTATTGTGATTTCACATTTCCCTTGCTGTTCTCCCTGCCATGGAGTGAAACCTAGTTTTTGTGTCTTTACTAGGCTCTTCTAACATCCTCAATAAGTAAGTACCTACTCAGTACATGTTTGATTAATGTGTCGAAGTCAGGAGACAAATCTCTACCTTTCATGTGACAGAATGGGGGAAAAGGGTAATGAAATAGCCTGGCTGAGATTCTCCTGTATGCTAGATGCTTTACATGCATATCCAGTTCTATTCTTGCCATTTGTTTGTTTATATTTTTATTTTAGAGCATGAGAAACAGAGAGATCGTGCATGTGTAAGTGGGGGAAGGGCAGAGGGAGAGAGAGATAACCCTAACCAGGCTCCACACACAGCACAGAGCCTGACACAGGGCTTGATCTCATGACCTTGGGATCATGACCTGAGATGGAATCAAGAGTTGGACTGCTTAACATTGGACTTCGGCTCAGGTCATGATCTCATAGTCCATGGGTTCGGGAGCCGCAGAGCCTGAAGCCTGCTTCGGATTCTGTGTCTCCATCTCTCTCTGCCCCTCCCCCACTCAAGTTCTGTGTCTCTGTCTCTCAAAAATAAATCAACATTAAAAGGTTTTTTTAGTGGGGGGTAGGGGGGAGATGGGCATGGAGGAGGGCACTTGTGGGGATGAGCACTGGAAACCAACTTGACAATAAACTATTTGTAAAAAGAAATTAAAAAAGTAAATAAAATAAAAATAAAATTAAAATAAAAAGAATCACTCACTGGAGGAGCCCGATTCATATGAACAAATTTAGTAACTTTATAACTACCCTGAGTGGGCAAAGACTTTTTTATATATTAACATTTAGAAAATGAAGTTTATTCAATAAAGTCATTAAAAGAAAAAAAAACTTTCTTAAAAAAAGAGTTGGACAGCTCAATTGACTAAGCCACCTAAGCAGCCCTCACCCCCAACTTATTAAGTGAGTTTTATCTCATCTCCACTTGAGAAAACTGAATTACTTGGCCAGGGTTATACATCTATTAAGTAGGGAAGCTGAGATTTGAAACCAAGATCCAACTAGAATCATGTGTTCAAAACTATGTCACACTAAACAGGAAAACTCTAGGAGAATACACACAAGAGTATCTTCAAGACTGTGAAATAGGCCAAGATTTCTTTAACATGATGCAAATAGCCCTAACCACTGAGGAAAAAAGGTGGATAAACTGGACTTCATTAAAATTAAGAACTTCTATTCATCTGAAGATATCATTAAAAGGGCAAAAAGGGAAGTCATGAGTTGGTACAAAATACTTCCAGGCAAAAGATTTGTACTCAGAAAATATGAAATACTTCCACAAACTAATAAATAGGAACAGGATAAGCAACCCGATTTTTAAAAAAATGGGCAAAAGATTTTGGCCCTGGTTGGCTCAGTAGGTGGAACATGCAACTCTTGTTCTCAGGGTTGTGGGTTCAAGTCCCAGGTTGGGTGTAGAGATTGCTTAAAAAAATAGAAATGGGCAAAAGACTTGAATAGGACTTTCACAAAAGTGAACATCAAAGTGGACAGTAACCATACAAAAACTTGCTCAAGGTCATTACTCATGAAGCAAATTAAAACCACATTGAAATGCCACTAACACCCACCAGAATGGCTAAAATTGAAACAACTGACAATACCAAGTACTGGCAAGGATATGGAGCAACTGGAATTCTCATACGCTGCTGGTGGGAGTATAAATTGGCACAAGTACTTTGGAAAACTGTTTGGCAGAATCTCCTAAAAGTTAAAACTACAGACTCCACCTACTCTACTACACAGCAATTTCACACATAGGCATACACACAAATTAGTGTGCACATCTACCAAAAGACATGCACAAGAATGTTGACAGCCATTTCATTCACACATAGCCAAAGACTGTAAACAACCAACATGCCCGTTGACAGTAGAATGAAATAAATATATATTTGTATGTTCATAAATGGCATACTACACATCGATTAAAACACATGAACAGTTGGTGTCTGCAACAACATGGCTGAATCTCACAAATTATTAAATGAAAGACGCAAGACACAAAGAGCATGTTCTGTATGATAACTATTTATATCCAATTTAAGGACAGGCAAAATAAGTCAGTGTTTATAATAATCATCCCAGTTTTTACCACTATGGGGTAGGAGTGGAGAGGTTGCTAATTGACTGGGAAGGAGTAGAAACAGGAGAGAATCTACTGGGGGATTTTAAAGATATGTTATATGTGTGTACACACACACACACACACACACATGCACACGCACATACACCAGTGGAATATTCTTCTGTCATAAAAAGGAATGAAATCTTGCCATTTTCAACAACATGGATGGAGCTAGAGAGTATATTGCTAAGCAAAATAAGTCAGTTAGAGAAAGACAAATACCATGTGATTTCACTCATATGCAGAATTTAAGAAACAAACAAGCAAAGAACTGGAAATATTCTATATTTTGATATGGATGGTGGTTACATGGGCATATATTTATATATAGCATATGTTATTATATAACATATAACATAAATGAGAGTATATTTATATATAACATATATACTTACATAAACATATATACACCCATGTAACAATATAATGTAACACAGCTGTGTTAATAAAAATTAATATATATTATTCTATATAATTAATATTTGCACATTTCATATATATCTCAATAAAAATCAATAAAAAACAAAAAAGAACACTATCTCCCAATAAGGATAGTATGGGAAATGAAAATACATTTGTAACTACAAATTTCCTTAATAAGGATTTATATGATCTATCCCTTTTATAATCAAGGTCCAGGGAAAAACAGCAGACTCCTGTCACACTGTCAATCTTCCCTTTATCAGGCAACAAAACCATGTATCCTGCCATGTCGCACTCATGCCAATAAGCATACACTAACTCAGTACTAAACGATCACTTCCCTAGTCTGGGTTTTGGTATATTTACTTCTACTCCCTCTTTCTGCTTCCCACTCCCCAAATTCCAACCCCATTACCATTTGATAAATACCTTTCATGCAAGTCTTTTATCACTTCAAAACAATACCAGATGCAGGTAAGGGCCCAACACAGATAGTGTACTAAATGAATAAAGTGCTGAGGATAGAGTTGAAAGACGATAACATTCACTCAGAAAACTTTTGGTTTGGCTGCAGGCTCTAGAGCAAACCATTGAATTCTTTGAACCTCTGCCTCCTCCCCTCTCAATCCAGGATGCCCTGACTCATCCCTGTGAATATCTCCCAGGATAAGGCGTCCGAAAGTTCAGGAAAGCACAGTAGTAGCGTTGACCTGGCTACCAACACAGGGGTGCCTCAGCTGAGGTCAGTGAAGCCTGAGTGTCCCTTCCACAGGCTTAGGACCTCATTGCTCTCCATCTGCCACATTTTCTCTGACCTACATTTCCTTTCTGGAACTTGGTGGGTGTTCCCCTAATGAAACACCTCCTGCTGTCAGGAAGGAGGGTCTTCACAAGAAGCCTATGAAAGTGTCTTGAAAGGCTTGGCTAGATAATGACCATGGAGCTCAGAAGCTCAGGTCTACCTTCTTTTGTCTCCCCTTAGAGAGACAGTGCCAGGCCACCCCTGCATGTCTGCTCCCAGAAGAAAGAGACAGGAGCCAGAGGACAAAGTGAACACGCTTCCAACAGAATTCAACTGATGCTCTTATCCTCCACCCCCTCACTTCCATGACAATGGCTCCTTTTAATTTTTAAAATTCATTATGTGTCGTGGGATATCAAAAAGCTCAGGCGACGGTATGATAGACACCAGTGTCTCTATCCTTTTGGAAGAGAAGTTGACAGTATGTTCAATGTGCTAGGATCTCTTGCTTTACAAAAAATTAAATATTACAGGTAGAGCTCAAGTTCTACTCCCATCCCTCCTTCTTATCTTCCCCCTCCCTTGAGATACCTCATGTCTAAAGTTGGCATGCATCATTTGCGACCATTCTTTTGGTTTTCCACCCAATACCTCCCTCTACTATTGCTTAGGGGGAGGGGTGTCATTAAACTTAAATAAAATGAATCCACCCATATCCGTGTCTTCAAACTTGCTTTTCCCAATTTGTCATATTGGAGACTCCATTCATTCATTTCAACTGCTGTGTGGTACACAACTGTATATATTCTCATTGCTTTGTTCCTTCCCCTACCAATAAAGAGTTGGATGCCACCACCCCTCTTTTTTAGCCATTTTAAATTGTGCTGCAATGAATACCCTTGGGTAGATCTCGCTGTTTCTACTCTAGGATATCCCATTTTTAAAAAAAGTCTAGAATGGATGCTGAAAAGTAGAATGGCTGAATTGTAGAGTAAGCTGATCTTGAAATAAATTAGAGCTTTCTAAAGTGGTTACAACAATTTAAACCACCATATCGTTTGCCCACAGTTGGTGTAATCAGATTTTAAAATGTGTGCCAGGATGATGGGTTTGAAATGGTAATCTACTGCAATTTTAATTTCCCCTGAATCCCAGCGAGACTGAGCACATTTTCGATATATTTATGGTTGTTTGAGTTTCTTCGTCTATAAACAGGCTTGTTTATACAGTTTGTACATGCAATAGTTTATCAGAATATTTGAATATATCTTGTGCCAGGGAATTGGACTCCTCCCAGGAAAGCTCAACTCATTTTCTCACATCACTAATTTTCGGAAGTTTCTTCATTAGGGTCAAACTCAAACCTGCATTGATATCCCCCCCCCACCCCCCGCCCCACGCAGAACGCAGGGTTTGCACTCTGGGACGACACACGGTAAATCTGACCTTTTTTTCACAAGGCTGCCTTACACATTCATTTTTTCACACTCTCGCTCATTCATTTTGGCAAATGCTAATTAAGTGCTCATCAAGGTCAGGAAGAAGACATGGGTCATGACATCAGGAGATATAGTTTAGAGGAGGAGATAGACACCGTACCAACTAATAACACAATAACATGGTCAGTCTAAGAACAGTGGTATATACAAGAAACAAAGATGGGGCAGAACAAGGATGATTTCAGAAAATACCATGTCAACACACATTTATTAAATTTATTAAAATATTAAGATATTTGCATAAAATCTATCTGTTATAAATATCCATTGCCTTAAGCCCCTGTGTATCTCCTTCAATCATCTGGCCATTCTGGCACCTTTCAGGGACAGCTCCCCAACACCTTGGCATTAAAGGGGTGGCATGGGCCCGGGGCTCTAGACCCTGCTCCTGTGCTACAATGGGCCCCTGTTCCCACTGGTAGGTGCTTAGCCCTGTTGTTACATATTCTGTCTCCCTTGGGAGGGGAGCTACGTTCACGTGGGACCTGGTTTCAGGTATTCTCATTATCCCCTTTTAGGCTTGTCTTCATCCCTCATCAATTATAATGCCCCAAACAGTATTTCCATCTAGGAGGAAATGGTCTAAGCACAGTGTTTGTCAAACTTCAATGAGCATCTGAAACATCTAAGGACCTTGTTAAAATGCACTGATTCAGAAGGTTTGGGGGTAGGGGCCAAGACTCTATTTCTGACCACTTGCCAACTGGGGCCAGTGTTACTGGTCTGGAAACCACATATTGAGTAGCAAGGGCCTCATCAACTTGGAATACAGTGCAACTAAACACCACCCTAACTTTGACACAACACTGTTAACAACCCAGCCCAGCGTCACATCTAGTTTTTTGGCAAAGACACTAATCACACATATTGGCCTATGTCCCCTAACTCTTTTTAAGAAGGATGGAAGCTAAAGCCTATTCTTTCTCATCTCTCATTTGTGCAAAGATACATTTTTGTGCATACATAATAACTTGCACCCACATTGATTTGGAGTCTAGTGAAATTGCATCCTGGTTGTTACTCAAACAGGTCAGTTTATAGAGAAGCTATATCCCATGTTGTGTCTGACAATGCACTTGAGTATCTGCTAGCCTGTCGAAAGGTCCGTTGCTGAATGAAAGTAACCTTATAGGGAGCTAAGGTTCAAAGGCATATCATCATAATGTTTCTTCCATTACATTAACAAGGAGTTTTTACACTCATACCTGGCCATCACTGTTTTAGACACTGAGACAAAGTCCTCTCTCTCAGGGAACTGACATTCTTTTGGGGACAGATATACCAAACAAACAACACCAATACAAATAAAGAAACAAGAAAATTTTCAAATGCTGGGAATAAGAGCAAGAAGTGAGTGAGGGGCAAGGCTGCTACCATGGAGTGGGTGGTCAAAAAAAGAAAACCGTCCTCTCAGAGATGATATCATTTAGGCCAAGGTCTTCCAGATCTCTACTATAAGGAAGAAACCAGAGATTATAGGGGGGAAAATGCAGGTAGAGAAAATACACAGTACCAGACCCTGAAGCAAGAAAGAAGCGTGTTCACATATCAAAAAGGCCAGTAAGTTGCCTGGGGCAGAGTGAGTGGGGTAGGGGGTACTACTCACCGACACTGGAGGGAGGGAGGCAAGGGTCCAGACCCTGCTGCACTACAAAAGTCAGAGCAAGGAATTAAGATCTCATTTGAAGTGTAATGTGCAGCCATGAGAGATCCTTGCAACCTTTGGATGTGTTTTAGAAGCAGAGTCAATCAGGGCTTGCCTTCACATATAGAATTTGTTCTGTTTTGGTTTTTGAGCTTTAGCAGTCAGTTGGGTGTTCAGGTCATTTACTTGGCTAAGGAAAATTGTAATATGGAGGGTATTTATGGGGGGAAATGCAAGAATTTCATTTAAACATGGTAAGCTTGAGATGCATGCTAAATATCCAGGCTATTGTAGATGCAAAGCCAGCTGTGGGGAATGTAATCCTAGAGAACTAGCGAGCTACCAGGCTGGAGAGAACGGCCTGGCATAAACAGCAGGTGGGTCCCTGGCAGACCTGTAAGAGACAACTATGGACGGATTAGAGTTAGAAAGGCCAATTAAAGAGGAGGAAGAGTAAAGTAAGGACTTGGAGTCCTGTGCACTCTAAGAGATCATACAAGTACGCAGTGGTCAACTGTATCTGATGCTACTTAAAGGTCACAGTAGATAAGGATAGTGCATCACCAGGGCGCCTGGGTGGCTCAGTCGGTTGAGTGACCAGCTTCGACTCAGGTCATGATCTCACAGTTTGTGGGTTCGAGTCCCACATCAGGTTCTGTGCTGACAACTCAGAGCCTAGAGCCTGCTTCAGATTCTATGTCTTTCTCTCTCTCTTTCTCTCTCTGCCCCTCCCCAACTTGTGCTCTGTCTCTCTCTCAAAAATAAATAAAACGTTAAAAAAATAGTGCATTACCTGCCAAATTAGGCAATATAGAGACCACCAGTGACCTTGGCAGTAGTGTCCCCAGTGGAGTGAGGGGAGGGAAGCCTATCAGGTGAGTTGAAAAGAAAATGCTAGTGAGGAAATGGAAATAGTGACAGTAGACAAATAGCTCAAGACTTTATGAAAGGGAGCAGAGAGAGTAGAAGCTGGAGGGAAACAAAAGATCATTTTTTTCCTGCAAGAGAGCCCAGAGCATATTTGAATGACAACAGGAAATAAACTAGTAGGGAAGGAATAATGAGGAAGACTCAGGAGCGAAGGAAGATGCAACAGTAGGAGAAAAGACTTTGAGAAGGTGAAAGAGACTGGGATCCAAACCAAAAGCAGTAAGATGGAGCGCGGAGACACTGTCTCCATAGAAACAGTGGGGAAAGAAGGGGGTACAGATGCAGAGAGGTGGTTGTGGTACTAACATTGGTGGTGTCCTATCTTCCTCCATTTTCTCTATGTTGGGGATCAGAAAGGCATAACCTATTCTCACATGCAAGAAAAATAGACAAGCCAACATCTGGCATGACCCCACCATAGCTGCAAACAAACAAACCAACTCTGTGTGAAAGTGGGCAAGAGAGAGGTAGATGCCTTCTACCCAGAGAAGTCCAGGAGAGGAAACGCGATCTCCCTTAGAGCATTAAACCTCCCAAAATTCTCAAAACATGTTCCATCATGTCCCACTTCCCCAGGACCATTCTTGACACTTTAAATGTCCCCTTCCTGAAACACTTCTCCCTATATTCTGCCTCTCCTCTTGGTATGTTGAGAATCTCCTCCATCTTTAAAAGCTCACCTCCAATCCTCATCAAGCTTTTCTGATATCCATCCAATGCCCTCCAACATTGGCACCTGTCTTGCCCTCTATGGATTTCTCAGTATTATGACATCACTTAGCAAAGTCCCTCCTATACTATAGTTTTGCACTCCTGCAAGGAAATAATGATGCACTGATTGCCTGCTATGCCTTCCAAATGTTATTTTGCTACTCTCACTCATGATCCCGGTATCAATTGCTCCTTGTCCAGACAGCCTCACTCTTTTTTGGTTCTCTGCAAAACTCAGACATTTAACAGAGTCCCCCAAGAAGTCTAGTCTCAACAAGCCTAACATCTAAGCCAGTGCTGACATTCACAGTTAGCAGGACCTTTGGGATGTGCACTGATGTCACCCAGTAACTAGATACAGGCGGGCTAGCTCTCCTCCCCAACTGCATGGGGTGCTGTAATGTAAACATGTCCCTGATTTTTACAACATACACAGACCTGTCTTCATGAGCACATATACAAAGATCATGCTTCGTAAGCTAGTGAAGCACCATCTCTCTGTTCTCTGAGGCTCTCCTAAAAGGATCCTTGTATGAAAGGTTTACTTGAGCCAAATGTGACATTATATCAGCAGCAGAATCCAGCCAATCTCTGTTGGAGTCAGGCAACCAGATCCTCTGATAACTGGCTGCCGCAGGACTTCACTGGAGCTCTAAGTCAGCTGAAGGCACCACTAGAAAGGAGTGTAAGGCTTTGGGGCTTGCTAGTTCCTCGCACCTCATTCAACCTAGGGTGGTGGCACCCCATGATACCTCTAGCCAATCCACGTGTATTGAATGCCTTTCATTTTACTAATAAAAATACATTGCTAATATCTCTTGTGCTAACCAACATAACCTCTAGGCATAGATTTAGATATGGAGAATTGGCTGCTTATCATGGCTTTGCCTTTGAACTGTTAACTCCCCATCAGTATCTCTGAAATGCTACCCTCTGCAGTGTGTATCCTCTTCCAGGACACTTCAAATGTTAGCTGTTCCCAGGGTATGGGTAAAATCAACTTACACATAGCACAGGGTTTAAATAGGAATGTTCTAAAGTAAATTACAGACACATAAGTCAATGAATTCTTCCTCCCCACTCCATTTCCTCCCTTCCCTCTCTTCTTCTTGCCCCTCCGCCTCCTCCTAGGCTCCCCCTTTCCTCTACCCCTCCCTAATGCTCTTTTTTTTTTTTCTTTACTTGGTAGTCCATACTGAAGAGTGATGGAGTCATAGGAAAGGATCCTATTTTGGAGTGCGGAACATTTCACTAAAAATTAAAATACACAGACAATTCCATTCTCCAAAATCTCTCTTAGGCACACTGCCACCCATGACTCTCTTTTCCTGGATCCTGTTCCCTCCCTTGGGACATTTCAAATTACTTTCCTTTAGAATCTGCCTCCTAACACAGGACTCATTCAGTCCTTAACTTGCAAACCCAAACACCAAGATTCTTAGGGAAACAAAGACTCTTACAGAACCTGGCCCCATTCAAAGGCAATTTGTGGAACATCTTTAATGCCTTAAATGTGTCCTTGAGGCCTCCACCTCCCCCGACCCCATTCCTATGTAATACTTCTGAGCATTTCTCCCAAATAAATATAGTGTTTTCCTCAGGAAGAATGTTGGTAAATAAAATTTTCTCAACTGCATTGCAGATTTTCAGAATGAGAAATCATTCTTAATTATTGAAGTCTTAGGCAAAATCCAAAATGCATTTTATTCCAGATATATACTCCCCTATCCTCCATCTCTGTGAAGGCACTTACTCTTGATGCAAACATAATATAAATATTCCAGGGCTTTCCTGCATTGGCTTTTTTTGTCTACAATCCACATGCCTTCCTTATCTTTTTCAAGTCTCAGCTTTACAACTGACAAAATTGTCAGATATCTAAAGTGCACATTGTGATGATTTGATATACATATACATTGTGAAGGGATTCCCTCCATCTAGTTAATTAGCACAGACATCACCTCACATATTTATCTCTTTTTTCAGTGAGAACATTAAGTTCTATTCTCTTAGCAAATTTCAATTATACACTAGTGTTATCAACTATAGTCACCATGTTTTACATTAGGTTCTCAGACTTTATCTCACAGCTGAGAGTTTGTACCTTTTTACCAACCTTTCCCTATTTCCCCCATCCCTCCCTCCCAGCTCCTGGCAACCACTTTTCTACTCTGTTTCTAGGAATTCCCCTTCCCTCCCCTCCCCTCCCCTTCCCTTCTTGATTTCACATATAAGTGATACCATGAAGTATTTGTCTTTCCCTAGCTAGCTGATTTCTTTCAGCATAATGCATCCATGTGGTCACAAATGGCAGGATTTCTTTGTCATGGCTGGATAATATTCATATATATATATACACACACCCATACATACACACACAAGCACATATACACACATTATACACACACATATCTATATCTCACATGTCTTTTCCATTCATCTGTGGATGGACACTTAGTGTGTTTCCATGTCTCAGTTACTGGGAATAATGCTGCAATAAAGCCAGGAGTGCAGACACATCCTCCATATCTGTTTTATTTCCTTCGGATACGTGCAAATCCACAGCAGACTGCAGGATCATCTTCTTTATTTCCTTTTGTTGTCCTCGACTTTAAGTACTTAGAATTGTAGCGCGCAGCCTATGGCGATCAGGATAACTGAGCAATTCTGAAACCCAAGAATATCTGCAGATCTTCTAAATCAGTATCCATGGGGCGACACCAAGGATCTGTGCTTTACAAAACCATCTTCAAAAGAAATTTTGGTGCCCAGCCCTGATTAAGCTCTTCACCACCACAGGGGAACTTTACAGTTGTCCTCTGGGGGCGCCAGAATACTGTTTCCTGTGGTGAGATGGAGGCTGGAGGCTTTGGTGACCTTACACACAACTTTGTTACTGGCTCCTGTAGTAATTTCTTCCTAGTCACTTGCCCAGGTGTCCACAGCACAACCCACGGTGACAGCCACGTTTGTGCTCATCTGCACGTTCAGTGTTCATATCACTGGGGATCACTCTGGCTTCACTCTTGCCCCCCCATCAGAGAGAGCTGGTCAGCCCCTTCCCTTATGAGAGGGACTCATAAGCCTGTCTGTGCCTGAGACTCTGACCCTTAATTTTGACCTTCGCTGGTTCCCCCTTTGGATGTATAGGTGGAGTGTTGTAGTGTGACCGTGTGAGCAGTGAGGCGCTGCCTGCATGGACCGTGGGGATTTCAGCCTGGAAGTTTTCCTTCAGCCACAGGCCTGGCGACTACCCCTTGGTGAGCCCCTTGCATAGGCAAGATGAAAAACAAAGGTTAGCTTGCTCCTTCTTCCACTTGTTCTAGTTCATCATCTACCACTGGAGTTTCTCCTTACCCACCCCCCCCAGGCCCATCCCATCCCTTAGCCCTGGGGGTGGTCAGGCTGACAACATGCCTGCACACCGGCACGGGTGCCACATCAGATGTGAAATGTGTCCACATGGGACTAACAACAAGCTCAGGCTCAGAGCCCAACTGCTCTGGGTTCAAATCCCAGCTCTATCACCTCAAGCATTGTGGCCTTGGGCCAACAACCACCTGACTGAGATTCCATTTGCTATCTACAAAATGGAGGTAGTGCTAACATAATAACTGCCTCAGGAGTTGATGGAATGAAATCAGATGACCTGGGGTCCGTACGTCAGGCAAGGAGTGCATGCTCATTCTTCCCTTGTCTCCCCTCACAGAGGAGGGCAGGGTCCCCACCACCGGACACTCCTACCTTCTTTTTATCCTCCTTCTTCAAACAAGGGCACAGATAATAATTATTGGGAGAGCTCCGTCAAAATACCCATTCCCCCATCCCTAGATCCAACCTTTTTTACATCTCTCAACCTTATCTTTCCCATCTTCATCTCTCTCAGTGACTTCTCCAAATCTCTCTAAGGTGGAGGACTCACGTGAGACAAGTGTGGTATCTGGGGTACACAGCTTAAGGAGGCACCCAATCCTGCACAATCCCGACAGCATGTGCTTCCTTAAATCTGGCACTCTGGGCACCTCACTCTAGTCCTGACCTGCTGGGGACTTCACTGCCTCAACTACCATGTGCCGCACTGAGAACAACCATTTCCTTTTTCCTGGTAGTTTAGATATAGTTCAGGTCAGTTAACAGTAGAGCTTAGGCAACTTTTCTCACTGGACTGAAGGTACAAAGTACAGGTTCCCAAGCCTCATCTCAGACCTCTGAAAGCGGTTCACTCCCCACTCTTCACGGGTGCACATCAGACCCACCTCCAGGGATTCCGGTTCAAAGATCTGCGGTGGGGCCATGTGGGTAATTTGTAAAAGCTTTTCAGGTGATTTTTACTGGTGATTAGGGTGAAATCACTAGAATGGGATCAAAGAATATGCTCCCAGGTAATTCTTATACTCACTACAACTTAAAAATCCACTGATGTCCTGTTAGGTACTCACTCCAGCTCTGGAGTCAGACTCGGTTCAAATCCTTACCCTTGCACTTGCTAACATAGCACCTTGAGCAAGGTACTTACCCACGTCCTGACCTATATAATGACAGTGGCAACCGTACCTTCCCCAGAAGTGTTTATGGAATTAAGCAAGATTTAAATCACTTAGCAAAACTTACGGCACAGAGCAAGTCTCATTAAGGATTGGGTATTATTATTATTGGTGTGTTATTAGCATTGGAAGCATTTATTTGGCTCTTACTGTGGGCAAGAAATGTGTGTGTGTACACATATATATAAAAGAGATATAAATGGGGGCACCTGGGTAGCTCAATTGGTTGAGCGTCCGACTTCATCTCAGATCATGATCTCACAGTTCGTGAGTTAGAGCCCCATATGAGGCTCTGTGCTGACAGCTTGTCAGCTTTGGAGCCTGCTTTGGACCCTCTGTCCCCTTCTCTGTGCCCTCCCCTCCCACTTATACTCTCTCATAAATAAATAAATAAATAAATAAATGAAGTGACATAATCTTGAGCCAGTTACCTAATCCCCCTGTGCTTCTAGAAATTATAATCAGCATCTATAGACTAAGTATACCATGAGGATTCAATGAAACATTGAATGTAAAGTGTTCACCAGAGGCCTGGCACACAGTAAATGATCAATAAATTTCAGATGTTATAACTACAAATAGAACTTCAATAAAAGGTGATGTTCCTTTAGTATGTTTAATTTTTTTAATTTTTATTTATTTTTGAGAGACAGAGACAGAGTGTGAACAGGAAAGGGGCAAAGAGACAGAGAGAGTGAGAGAGAGACACAGAATCTGAAACAGGCTCCAGGCTCTGAGGTGTTAACACAGAGCTCGACGTGGGGCTCAAACCCACAAACCGTGAGATGATGACCTGGGCCGAAGTCGGATGCTCAACTGACTGAGCCATCCAGGTGCTCCTCCTTTACTATTTTCAATACAATTAGTCTTCAAGAAAATGGTCCAACCTGGCTCCTTAAACAAAGCCAAATGTCTTACTCATATTTGTTTCTCCAGATTTTAGCACAGTGGCTGAAATGCATCAGGAGTTCAACGCATGCTTCCCAAATATATGAATGAATGAATGAATGACCAGGGAATGTGTATTTGCCTTCACCCTAGTACTGATCTTGCCCACGTCCCAGGATTGTGAAAACCTCACTGACCATGGGCCATTCATTTTGTCCCCAAGTGATGCCGACCTGCCCACAGCTCTAATCAAGAGCAGACCTGATTTATGCTGCCTGTGGAGTGAGCCAGGGAGGTGGAATCCTCCACTACTGATTTGTTTATCGCTGAGTCCTTGAAAATTGAATAGGGAGGGAGAGGGAGGGATGAAGAATGAATTAAGAGCTACTCCCCATCACAATTGATAAGAGGTTCTTTCACTCTGGCAGAGTATAGCTTTGTGTTGCTGTTAATATGAAAATTCTACCAATGTTACAAAAACACACGGCAAGTCCCATGCCTGTGTCTTCCACCTGATGGCCACCACGGCCCTGACAGTGATGGACGACAAGCCGCCTGGATTTCAGGGGCTCGATTAATGAACTGTTACGGGCTGTGCTATATAACTCTGTAATACTCTTCGGCGAATGACTACAGTATATAAAACAGGATGTGTTTCCCTCATTTAGTAGATATTGATTGAAGGGTTTGTTTTAAAACATTTAAGCTAACTTGGTTGTTTTATTTATTCATATCTGTACATTAATTGAAAGCTCAACAGCTCAGAAAGATTGTATTAACTTGATCGCCCTCTACTGGCCATAAGATGGAGCACACACCTGTTTTTGACCAGGTCCTACAAAAAACCACAGCTCTCTTTAGAAAGCACTGGGCTTTTAAACTCCAAAATACTTTCTAATGGTCAATTACGAGTATAGTCAGGAGACCCAGCTACACTAAACCCAAACCGTCTGCCTCATTTTTGAATATTCTGCTTCCTGAAAGGAGATGATCTGATACCGTATGTTTGGTGATTAACAAAGAAACATGGTCACAGCCAGGAGACCTGAGTTCATAGAAATTGGTCTTCTCATCTGTGAAAGGAGCAGGTTGAGGTAAGACAAGCCCAAGGTTCCTTTTGAGCCTCTCCAACTGCTGTGGTATAGACGGCACACACGTGCCCTAAGGTCTAGTCCTTATTCTAATATTTACTCTTGGTGTAAAGTAAAAAGAGAGAGAGAGAATAAAATCTCTAGGTTTCCTTTGAATTCTGACATGTTATTAACAAGTCATACTAAACTTAACCACATATAAATGACTGGGAGAAATTCCCAGAAGGATAATTCCAGTTAAA
The DNA here is from genome assembly GCF_008692635.1 of Crocuta crocuta. Taxonomy (NCBI): domain Eukaryota; kingdom Metazoa; phylum Chordata; class Mammalia; order Carnivora; family Hyaenidae; genus Crocuta; species Crocuta crocuta. The sequence continues at coordinate 1,033,117 of NW_027532169.1, read as the reverse complement.
TCCTTTTATGTTTTTGTGGGATTTTTCCCCCTATGAATATTCTCTGGAAAATCCAGGGTTTATTCCTTACAGAGACACATATACCTGTCATCTAAATGGCTATCTCTACATGAAGAGTCTGAATAAACCCTAACATTTTTATTGTATAGAAGACAGAGGAGGAAAAACAAATTCAGACACTAGATTCTAGATGCAGGTTTTCATAAACTGAAAACATGACATGAAGAGACCCTTCAAGTCCAAGGAAGACCAGCCACCTCTGAGTTTCTGGAGACATTTGGAAAAAAGCTGGACTACCTCCCTCTATAAAGCAGACCTGAAACGGGGTTGGCAGGCAGCCTTTTGCTTCCCTCGCTTTGTGCTGGACTCCCCAGACCCCGGTCACTGTTCAGAGGAGACAGTTGCTCAGACAAAGTGAGCATGGTGTGATTCTCCATCCTTGAAGCAAACACTGAGAGCATTTAAGAATGTCAGCAAGGCAATGCTGGAAGCTCTTTTTCTACCATGAGGAAAACAGAAGATGCCACCTAAATCAGCATAAAATTGATCGACTTAGCAGTGATCTGGCCTAGATAAAATTCACCTCGTCTCAAGAATTAAAAACAAAAATCATAACTTCCTTACATCTAATTAGTCATTTATTCTACACTTTCAAATGCATATTTCCACGTGCTTCTTAAAACAACCCTGGAAGGGGCAGATAGGAAGTTTATTATGCCCATTTCGTAGGTGAAACTGGAGAGCATATGTACCTTGCCTATAAAGACCAAATTGCACAAAGGATAAGCAAAATCTTTAGGTATTTAAAATCATCCTCTAACAGATTTGTTTAGGAAAATATGCAAGTCATTCCAAGGGAATTACCAAGGGGGGAAACCAGAGTCACAGAGCCGGGAGAGGAAATCTTTTGCACTGATGTCTCCAAGAGATCTCTTCAATGTGAAGATTACCCTGAATGTTGACTGAGCACTTAAAAAGCACTGAGTGGGAAACGTGGCTTCCCTTCCAAGTTCACTGTCTGGTTGGGAAACAAGCTATGCAGATGAATGCAGATTAAATTCTGTTCTCCATGAGGCTTGTGGACAAAATGACAGCTATTGGTTTTGAGGGGTTGGAAGATAATGGAGAGGAAGCTTCGTGTAGGTCACATCCAATCCCACAAGCAAGTCTTTAAAAAATCTACCAGCTCTAGTTCAAAATACATCCCAAATCTCCTTGTTCTCTTCATCTCCACTATTGCCATACCAGGCTAGTAGTCTAAAAGGTGGGAATAGGATCACTGAAGGTATGTTTCATGACTTTTAGGTGGCCAATGTCAGAGACAGGAGCATCAGAGGGGTCCTCTGCTGATGTATTAAATAAATTGACACCTTCTTCCTGCTGTCTCTGGAATCAGGAGGTAACAGACCCCATGTCTCCTTTAATGTCATGTTCACAAAGTTTTATCTGCAACAGGCTTATGTGGGAGCTCATACAACATAACTATGCGTGTTCATACTTCTCAATCTCACCCACATGACTATTCTGCAAGTACAAAGCCTAAAACATACCCGACTAGACACCAGTGTGAGTCCAGGTGGAAAATTTGAGATATCAGCATGATCTCTGTGTAAGCAAGTGATAAAATCTCTACAAACGGTCATACTTTTCATCCGGATATGAGCTCTCCCTCCTCTGAATCCCCCTAACCTTTCTTGCATCTCTCTGATAATATTTTTGCATTTGCTTTCTCTGCCTATTGAACTTAGGCTCCTGCGTGTAGAAAACATGCACGATCATGTCTCTTACCCTACTCAGGCAGTCGGATTCAGCGAGATCTATGGAATCTGATGGACCTGTCCCAGGAAGCTGGTTCTAACTGTGGAAACTGGAGCCCTTAATTAACCTCTTTGAGCCTCAATTCCATCAGCAAAATGGTAATTGTAAAGATCAAATGAGCTAATACATGCGAATTGCCCAGGCAATGCCTTGTCCCTAGTAACTGAAGCAAGGCACCGTGCCTTGAGTTAGGCTCCCTGGAGGAAAAATCTGAGATGGGGATATTATTTCATTGAAGGAGAGGTCTCAGGAAGAAGGGAAAGCAAGATAGAGCAGGAAGAGAAGCTTTGCCGAAATCTAGCTTCAGCCTGCTCTCAGGGGGAGCTCTGGAGCATAAATTGCACCAAAGACTTAGATCTAACTGGGATCCAATCCAAAGCAACTTGGATCCGGTGCTTTGTACCCTCTCCCTATCCAAGTCAGTCAGCCATTGCCTACGGGTTGTCCTCTTGAGAGCAGAAGAAGTCAGATCCTCATCTCCAAGGCCAGGCAGCTCCTATTTGGCTGAGGACAATTCTCCGGAGAAGAGGGCACCTGTGGGCTGACAGCAGCCAATATTCACACCAACTGTGTAAAAGAAATCTGGGCAGGGCACCAACAGCACCTACTACACTATTATTATCAATTTATATCATCCCCTGTCTAGATCTGTGATTTTGATATGACAAGGACTCAATAAATGGTTATTGCACTGAATTAAATTAAAGGCTCCAAACTACGGAGAGCATGCCAAACCAGCACGAGCTGCTCAAGCCTCATCCATGGGTCCAAAAGCTTTGGAGGCAGCTCTCATGCATCTTCCTTTTCGTTGGCCCTCAAAATTACCAAGACTCTGCAAGGGTGTACCAGGTCCCTAAGTTCCTCAGCACACTGATTATGTCTGAAGCTAACATAACTGTGAATTTCCTTGCTTTACTTGTTTCAGAGATTTTTTTCTGGCGTTAATTACACCTATGCTTACATCCAAATATTTCATTGTGATGCAGATTATACTTGTAAGTGCATGAATTATTCTTCGAAGGCAAAAGGAATTAATAATGTTTCACCACTCACTGTGACATGTTTCCAAGCACGTAAGTGACAGATGCATTTTTAAATGATGCACTTTCTCTTCTCCTTGACATTCAAGGACCCAGATTTAAAGAGACAGAAGATGTAAAGGCACTGCCTTCTGGACCTACTGATGTCATGCCTGGATTTCCATCTCCATCAGCAAATGCATGAATAAATAATGTGCTCAGGTCCCACTACCTGCTCAGATTAGATTCTATCAGCAGCCTTACACCCCAAAACACCATAAAAACAAATCCCCAGATACCCAGGGAGCGCAGGGAAGAGGAGGGAAGAACAGTGCTGGTCACTGATAGGAGTGGGGGTAAAGCATTTTGTAAACTGTGAGGTGTTTACAAAGGTCAGTTATTAGTATTATATTAATTCTTTTACAATCAACCTTATGTTCAATACCCTTCAAATCTCCTAACCCCACATTTCTTACTGAATCAACCAGTCTTGGCAGAGATTTTGCTTCTGTTCCAGTGGCTGGGGACAAATTAAAAGGGGCCCAACCAGGTTGAGTGACCAGCTCTTTTCTTACACTTACATCTGATAATCTATTTGGTAGGGATCAAATTGAATTCAGAAAATAAGTCCCAGCAGGTGCTAGAAGAGCCTTAGCAGTGAGCAGCCTCTGGGTATCATATGGAAAGGGAATGGGGATTCTAAAGACAATCATCACCATCATGACCTCAAGGAAATGAATGACCAACCACCAGGTGCTAAGTTTGGGAAACAATTAGACCTACTCCTCTGATTCACCAGATTTCATTGCAGTTCTGTCAGGACCACAAGGTATTTGAGAAAGGAAGAAAAAGGGGAAAAAAACAACACTCACTATTTGGCACAGATAATCCACAAAATAATTAATTAATCCCTCAATTACATATACATGTAAATTCATAAAAATGGAAAAAATGCGGGGTAGGCAGACTCTGGAAAGGCAAACAGTTGAGCTCTAGAGTAGGGATTGGCAAACTACTGGCCAAATCTGGCCCTTTGTCTGGTTTCGTAAATACAGCTTTATTGGAACACAGCGATGCCCATTCATTTACATATTCTCCACGGCTGGTTTTACTCTACAACGGAAGGGCTAAGGAGGTGAGACCATCTTGGCCCAGAATGCCAAGAGTGTATTCACTATTTTGCCCTTTCCAGAAAATGTTTGCTGAATGCTGCTCTACAGTCAGACTTCTTGGGATTAAACGCCAGCTCTATTACTTATTCACTGCGTTACCTTAAGAAAGTTCCTCAGTCTCATCATGAGAGAACGAACACTACCTACCACATAGGGTTGATGTGAAGATTGAATGAATTAAAATATTCAAGACACCTAGAACAGAGTCTGCCATATACTAATGACTCACTAACTATGAGTTGTTGTTATTATAAACAGCAAGATCAAACCTCCTTCTCCCCAGGTATGTCAATGGCTCTTCTGCCAAAAAGACTACCTAAGTACCTTGCTTCCTTTCCTCATGCAGAAATTTGGGATTTCTTTCAGACATAACTTACTATGAATGCAAACGGATCACCCTCTAGGTATTCCATAACAGCCATTCAGAGAGGAAATATTTTTTTTTCCTTTCTTCGGTTTATTTCCATGAGAGGCATCCAGTCCAAAGCTCATGCAGAGATTTGAAACCACCTCCCTCTGTCTGCTACTAAAATATTCAATCACCAGTCTGACACCTGATAAAATAACTGTTTGCTTTCCCAACTAATAGTCTCTCTTCTCACCTTTAAAATCAGTCAGGGGCTCTAAAGATGTTGTATAATCAGGGGAGTATGGCTTAAAACACCAACCCCCAATTCCTAAGAGAGTTTATTAGCCTGTACAGACTAGCTGCTCAAGATGCACAAAGGGTCCAGTGGCTGTAAAGCAGGAATGCAAAGGAGGAGGTAAACTTAGTGTCAGTTGTGAATAATCCATCTCCTTGAAAAACACAGATGGATGGTTGATGACTCCTTCCTCTCTTTTTCTCTCTCCTGCCCTTCTTTGATCTCTCTCTCTCTCTCTCTCTGTCGATCTCTCGTTCATGTTCTTTCTACCTCTCCTTCTGGCAGTGTTCAATAATAAAGAAATCAGTGTTGTGAGTAAAACAATTACACTGATACCCATATGTGCAAGGTACTGCCCTGGGGACCACAGGAAAAACCCATGAGGTTTAATTCCTGTTCTAGGGAGTTAATACTACCTTTGGGAAGACAGACAAGCCCACGAAAAAGCTAAATAGCAATTAACAAGTTGAATGATGCTACAAGACAACCACAGAAAAGATATTGCCACATGATAAGGAATTAGTTGCTAAATGCTTTCTTTAGATAGTGAATGTCACAGAAATTTTAGAAGAGAATAAGACCCACATGACATGTGAATTTGTTATCCAAAGCAGGAGGGAATGGCCCTCCCACTTCCTCCTACTCAAAGAAGATGAAATGCCAAAGTTAAATATGTATTTACATTTCAAGTGAGTAATTTAAGGTGTTTTAGTTTAAAATGAACATTAATTAACCAGCTTCCCTGGCTAACAATGCATGTGAACCAGCCACTAAACACTGTTTTCTAACTTCCACTGTAATGTTTTTGGCATAGGTTGGGCCAAGTGGTGCAGACAGAAATCAGGATGCATATTATGGAGGGGCTTTAGGAAAGGGAGGATGTGATGGGGTCCTGCACAGTGTCAGAAGACCCAAAAGCTGAAGGAATGTAGCAGAACTCAAGTGAGTGCCTTCCCAGAGACAGCATGAATGAGCATGCGTGGCTCAATTCTAGAATGTTCCAGAAAGACCAAGCCCTGAACAGTGTCAAAAGACCCAAAAGCTGGAGGAATGTAGCAGAACTCAAGGGAGTGCTTCCCCAGAGTCAGCATGAATGAGCATGCATGGCTCAATTCTAGAATGTTCTAGAAAGACCTAGCTGAAACTTGTGAGCAAGGCTCATGGATGAAGCTTCTCTATCGCATGTACTAATTCACTGAAGGCATCCTTATTTTCCAGTTTGGGAAAGGTGTTTATTCCCAGATGTGTCACCAAATTCCAGTTTAACCACACACTCAGATCTCTGTTCGTTTTGAACCACTGAAGTCATAATTTGGGTGCTTCGATTTGGGTGCTCACATAAACTCTATAGCACAGTGGTGAAGAACGTAGTTGCAAAAGCAAACTGTCAGAGTCCAAGTTCTAGGTCTCCCACTTTAATCTTGAGCAAGGTGCTTACCCCCAGTGGGGAGGAGGACACTACCTAACTCACTGTATATCACTAGGGTCAAATGAATTCATACATGTGAGCCTTTTAAAACCGTCCCTAGTACAGACAGCCTGATAAGGTAAGCTGCCATCCTTTGTCATTGTCTTTGTTACTTAACCTGCCAGCCAGAGGAGCAGTCATTCCTCCTTCTCTGGGACGAACACAGGCCCTACAAAGGGGAACATATAAAGTCAGAGTTTATTAGGTAGCCCTCTTTCTGATGCTGTGAGTATCTTCCTCCAACCCTGGCTCCACCCAGAAGATTTAACTTTAGTAACTTGACTCTAACTTTTTCATTCCACTTACCAGATCCTGAGTTCAAAATACCCCATTTTCTCTGTTGGGTGCCCTTTATGTTGACTCATGTCAGTCATTCCTAGACCCGGATGCAGTCTTAGATCCCAGTCCCCTCCTGATGCTGGGTCCCTCCAATGCTGTGCTCTGTCCACTCCTGGGATCTTGTCTACGGCACGACCACTCGAGTGATGACTGCGTGTCTAGCTGGGTATCTTACACTGTCCTGTTGAGATCTTCCCCCATCACCTGCTATGTCTCCAAGAACCTGACTGGCTTCAACCTTTTGCATTTGTGGTTTGGCATCTAACCCACAAGTCCTGTTAGCTTTTCCTTACAGCAGGCTTTCTCAAAAGGCTGGGTCATCAACTGTTCTGCAGACATTATGGCAAAGACACTGAGTTTCTTTCAGGCACTCCCAGAGGATTCACCTTCTCCACATTACCTCTTGTTCAGTTGGTTTGATGACATGAGAAGACAAGGAAGAAATTCAGACCTCCTCTCAATTCTGCTATCATCACAAAATCTATATATCGGCATTAATGTGTGGAGAAGACAAGTGATAGGGGACATTGCCTCTAGAATATACTGCTGCTTCAAATATAAACTAAAGCCCAACCCAAGCGTGCATGCACAACAAAGTTGCTGAATAGCTCTTATCTAACTCACTCTACAGAGCTTAGGTATGTGGAGCCATGAATCTATTGCACAATTCTCTCTAGAAAGAGACCTTCATGGAGAAGGAAGAAGGAAGAAGACTTGCAGCCTCTTGGTAGGCATCCTCCAGCAATCACATCAAGGAGAAACATTGAGGGCATTCTGGGCTATGTTACACACACACACACACACACACACACACACACACACTAGGTCTAGGCAAAATAAAGTGTTGGGTATTAATTTCCAGTCACTGTTACGGGACCAGGTGTACCACAACTGGCAGCTCAGAACTCACCAAGTTGTGTTTCCCTGGCAACACTCCCGCCTCTGTCTCACACCTGTGCTCCCCTCCCATCCATCGGCCTCTAGGAGCCTGTAGGGAAAAAGCTAGTCATGGAGAGCCTTGACCTTCTCACTCCTCCCTGACCTCTGGTGCATGTCTCAGGATGCAATAATTACTATCCCAGCACTGGGATCCGCAGGCTGAAACATTATCCACAAATATACTTCTTACTGCATTTTATTCCATAGCAAATATCACTTTTTGCACCCTTCAATCAGAACTACCCAAGTAGGCGTTAAGATGGCTTGGACAGGGAGAAGAGTAAGAAAAAGTCAAAACACCAGACAACACACTGCCAAGTCATATCTGTATGAAGAACCTCGCAGATGGTGGGGACTAACCGGGGTGGCGGGGTGAGGCAGGTGAGGTAGGACTCAGCCACTGAGCTGAATAATATTTCAATGCAATATTTTAAAAAATCAAAGTTAATGCAAAAAATCCACTGTGATCGAATTTCCAAATTTTAAACAAGAACAAAATTCAACAGTGCCGTGATGAACCACCTTCACAGCCTAAGGGAAAAGGAAAAATCAGTAATGCTGATCCTGTCTTTATTAAAAATTTGGATTATTTCATCCAGAGGGGGATTTTTTTTCCTGCGCCAATTTTGATTTTTTTTAAAATATTTCATTAAGGGTAGAACTTGTCTTGATTTCTGTGGTTTTGGTACCTCCCCCCTTCGACAGGCCCCCAAGATGAGTGCCTCACTTAGCTTACCCTCATCCCTGACCTTCTCCAAATTATTGAGAATCCTCGTATCACTAGGAAAAGCAAGGGTACTGGCTTCTGATACAGCCTTCTGGAACACTACTACCCATTTTGTTAAAAAATTTAAAAAATTAAAAAAAACAGAAAAACAAACAAAGACAGAGGCACCAGAATTAGTACAGTGGCATAGAAGCCAGCTTCTACTTAAGCATTATTAAACAGGTTAAACATTCCCCTGGGGTTCAAATGCCATGGATTTTATTCAAGAGAGATTATTTTTGGCAAGCCCCCAAATTTAACACTAATTTACCCATTTCTGTTACATGATGAGTCTTGTTTTGTAAAGTCCTTTTTATTTCTTTTAACCTTTATCTGTCATGAGAGAGACAGAGACAGCACAAGGGAGGAGGGGCAGAGAGAGAAAGACAGAGAGAATTCCAAGTAAGACCAGCACTCAGCGGGGCCCAATCTCACGAACTGTGAGATCAAGACCTGAGCCAAAACCAAGAGTCAGATGCTTAACCAACCGAGCCCCCCAAGCATACCTGCAAAGTCCTATTTTTATCAGTAATATGGTCTTTGCACCACCAAAGGCATTATTTCTCCCCACTCCTAACCAGGCCCAGGGCTTGAAACAACCATATATTTTCCTAGATATTTATTAATACATTGTTAATACCTCTGTCCACCATTTTAATAGGCGAAGAAGTCTATAGATGCCAAATGCATCTTCTGATGGGTGGGAGACAGTCTATGATCACCAGGCTGACCAAAGACACAAATACCTGCCCTTCAGGGTAGCCTGTGTGGCTTCCTCAAGGATGTCAAATTTTTTCTCAGATATTTAAAAATTTGGGGAATTCTCAAAAATGGTTGCGATGAACTATTAATTAAAAGGAGTGAAATAAAAACTGGTACGTGTGCTACGTTTTCACTTAGGTTCAAAGATAATGGACATGTAAAAAGAAAAACAGTTTGGTGCTTTACTAATAGGATTGTATAGATCATTTGTTTAAAACTCACGTGGTGTTTCCATTTGAAAGTTGAAAAAGAATCCCAACCTCATTACCAAATTCCTGGTTTTCTTGGGGCCTGATGGCTCCCAAGGAAGAACCACTGTTATACTGAAAACAAATCAGTGACGGGAGAAGACTGCTGCTAGAATAATACATTTCTGAGCGAGCATTCATGAATAGAAGGCTCGTGAACATATGGTAAGCAGGGCGAGGGGCTAAAGGCCACTGACTGAAGCTTGATATCTTTCCTCAAGAAAATGACATTTCCAGATGCTTTTCAAGATTACCTGCTAGACTGTAAGCTCCCTGAGTCCATCCCTGTGTCCCACTATCTGGCAGTCCTCTCTCTCAGGACAGAGTGAGAGAGTATTTACTGAATAAATGAATGAGTGAGTTTTTATTTCACTGCCATTGTTTTAACATACGAATGCATTTGGAGAGGCATCAGGATTGGAGAAGTATGTCTTCACAGGCCTTCCATGGAGGCACAGCGTTGGGCCCCTTTTCTAAAAGGATTTCCTGTAGGGGCACCTGAGTGGCTCCGTCAGTTAAACAGCAGACTCCTGATTTCTGGTCAGGTCATGATCTCACGGTTCTTGAGTTCAAGCCCCGTGTGGAGCGCTGTGCTGCCAGAGCACAGCCTGCTTGGGATTCTCTCTCTCTCCCTCTTTCTCTGTCCCTCCCTTGCTCTCTCTCTCTCTCAAAAATAAATAAATAAACATTTAAAAAAAGGCATCTTCTCAAGAACAATCATCAAGAGACAGTATGGGACATCTCTCTTTATTCACACCTATTGACTAACAAACCAATGACCTGTCCCACAGACTCTTCCTCTTTCATTTGTTTCCCCTGGGCAATCCAGTCTCTTGCTTGGGCTATTATCCCACTGGTCACACCCTCTTAATTTCTTCCTTTTGACTGTGTGGCTCCTTTTTGTACTGCCTGGCTCTCCAACACCTGAGCTTACCTCCTCTAGTCTGTATTTATCTTCCTCTGTTTCACCCCACCCTCTACCACACACACCGCTCAGTCTAGTTTGGACAATTTCTTACACATGCTTTTTTTTTTTTNTTTTTGCTGGCCCTCATAACAATCCCACAAAACTGACAAGGCAAGAGTTATTATTGGTCTCATTCTATGGCTGGCAAACTGAGAACCATAGAAGTTAAGTACGTTGGCCCCAGATCTCAGTAGATGATGTATCCAGAATTCAGAACCAGGCTTCCTTTTCCCAAGGCAAACCCTTTACCACTTTCTTTCACATGAGTACAGGATTCTGCTCTATCACCAAGAACCTCAGCCTTGTATATAGCGTGCAGTCGATTCGAGCCTAATGTAAGAAGTGACATAACAAGTCATACAGAAAGGTTCAGAAGATTCAGGAGAACACCATATCTTTCTCTGCCTATGGAATAAAATAGTAATTCTTTAGCATGACTTACAAGATTCTCATAATTTGGATTGACTTCCCGGCTCCTTTTCCACCACTTCCCATGATTCACACAGTGCCCCAGTCCTGCTGACCTTGCAGGATCCTGCACATCTATCCTGTCCTGCTCACCTGGCAAACTCCTATTCATCCTTCTAGAGCCTGCTTAAGCAAGACTTAAGAAACTTTCTGGGTGAGGCCTGCTCTGTTCTGTACTTACAACACTGTATCATTCAAGTAGCTTTCTGCAGCTCTCAGGATAAACTCCGAACTTTCATTCCACAAGGCCTGCCAAGGCCTTCTGTGATCTGGCTCTTACTTACATCTTCAGCCTTATCTCTTCCTGCACTTCACACTTCACACACTCTCTCACGCTATCCACACTGAGCAACCTTCAGTTTGCACATACACATCACTGGCTCTCTCTCCTGTAAGACTCTGCACATGCAGCATCTTTGCTCTCTCTTCTCCTTTGCTGGGAGAATTCCAACTCAATTTCAGTTAGTTTCAGCCGAGACGTCACTTCCTCCAGGAAGCCCTCCAGAGTCAGGATTGGCAGCCCTCTTGCTTGCATTATGCTACCTCCTCACTGTGATAAGTGCTCTCTGACCAATTCTCCCAATGTCACCCCTGATTTTTTATTTGATATATTCTCTGTCTGTCCCAGAAGAGACTCTATAACCAGATCCTCCTTGATGTTCCTTATTGGAGGTGCCTCCCCATCTTTATAATCATCATTAAAAGGATTTGGGGTGAATGTTATGGTGTAAAGAACACTGAACTTGGTGCTGGCTCAGTCTCACATCCCATTCATTCATTCATTCATCCAATAGGTTTCTATAGAGTACTTCCTATCTTTATGTTCAGCACTATTCTAGGCAATGAAGAGAAGAGGCAAAGCCCCTCTAAAATTTTCATTCTAGTGGGGGAATCAGATCAAAACAAAAAAGACAAACACACAATGTTATGCATGTTAGTGATAAGTGCTGTGAGCAAAAGCGTGACTATGATACTGACCGTGCTAACCTGGACAAACCTATTAAATGTCTCTGAAACGCAGTGTCATAGTTTATACAATGGTGTGAATAACATTTGCTCTAAATAACTAGCAGGGTTTCTATGAGGTTCTGATAAGTGGAAATAGGAATGCCGTTTTTGAAAACATACCAAGTATATGCTATTACAATTATTAATTTTGATGTAATGTGGTCTCTATTTACTCTTTCCAACAGCCAATACATGAATCACAAAGAAATGCATCAGTCATTTAGATCCCTGAAAATGAACGAATGGTCTGGCTGACGGCTCAGTTCTTCATCTGAATGTTGAGTTAACGTACCTGTGCAGTTACAAAAGTCATGTGCTTGCTGCTTGTGTACTTGAAGGCATCAACCTCTAGAATTATTATTTTTCCTCATACTATTGAGATAATGGTAATTTTCCTGTCTAAATGTAAATTTAAAATGGGCATTTTCATGCTCGTCTGGGAAAACAAGCTAAGCGGGACTGTCCATCTCACATAAGCGTTATTTATACTTCTGTGTGGCTCATTTTTATTTAGGACATATGTGCATGCCAACGACGTGTGGGAGAACATTAAATCATTCCCCATGAAACTTAGGAGCCAAATTTAATTTTGCAACTGTTTGCAAAATTTTTAAAAAATGGCAACATACTTTTTTTTTTTTTTACTAGTTTTAAAAGGGATAGTGCATGAGAATAAAGCAAACCATGCTTTTTTTACATTGCATTTGCTGCAGAAGAAGAACCTGACATCCACCATTTTGAAAGGGGCATAGGAGCGAGGTGAAGATACAGCAAATGGAGGTAGACCCTTAAGGCTTCCTTACTTATGTCTATTTGTTTGCAATTATCCAACAAATGGGAATACGCCTCCCAGTAATTCTGACATTTACTTACAAGGCTTAGGTTTCTCTTCTCTCCTCCCCTCTGCCATCATAACTTCACTGTGTGTCCTTTGTAGACCTTTTAACATGTATTTACAGACATACACACCAGGGTTTATATGAACAGCACACCATACCTATGGTCCAGCAACATGGTTCCTTCACATGTTCTGAAGATCCCACCACACAGGAGCTTACGCACCATTGTAGATAATACACTGTGGTTCCACCATAGTTTATCTTAGTTTTACCAGAGTTGAATCTCATTCCCTGTGGATGGATATTTGGGCTACTCCCAGTTCACACTAGGCAACACTGAGTATCAGGTATATTGCTTCCCAGTGCCTATGTGTGCATACTGCTTCAGGGCGTTCAGGGAGAGGTGGACTTGTGGCTTGACATCCACCTTCTTCATTTAAATTTTAACAGATGCTGCAGACTAGCTCTCAAACAATGGAATCTCCATTTAGATTCTCACCAACTAGCTCCGCTCCCATTAGGGGGCATCTCCCCCTTGCTGTTCAGGGAGGAAGCAGGTGTGGGGCAGGAGAAGCTGGTGCTCTCTAGCCCTCTGGGAGTTACATACAAACATTCAGCAGGTAAATCCTGAAGCAGCGGAAGGGGCTGAGCCCAGCAACAATGCTTTCTTTTCTATTACACTAATGTTAATTTCTTCGTTACGTTACTTTGTCCTTTTATTCCATCTTCTGCTAACCTTAGATCTCTGGTATCAGATATCTTACGGCTTTATATTCCCCTGGGACATAACCCTAATAACACCGTCCACTGGAATTAATAGCAACTATCATTTATTGACACACAGTTTGCATGCATTATATCAGTTGATCCTCAAGATAGTTCTGTTATACAGGTACCTTCTGATCCATGCTTCACAGATGAGGATACAGTCAAAGAGGTTATATGGACCTACCACCCAGGGTCACAACACGCACCACATGGTGCAGAAACCTGGACCCAGGCTAGGTGGTTCCAATGTGGGCTCTGAGACTGTGAGCCACCAGGCTCGGCTGCAAACAATCACTCCCCGCTAAGGCTCTCTATCTCCGCCTCCCTTATGTCAGCCACTGCTTTCTGCCTCGTGTTAGTTATTTGTCAATAGTATTTATCTTATCTTTTCGACTATTAGCTTCTCATAAGAAAGATGCATGGCTGAGTCACCTCTGTCTCCACCAATGTTTCAAAAAACACAGTAGAAACTTAATATTTTAAATGGAAGACATACTATTCAATATCATATAACATTTCTTCCTGCACAATCCCATATCACTGAATGTCCCCCCTTGCTAAATCTGACCATGGCCTTCATGGATCTCCTAGTGTGGACCTGTCCTGGGGCTGATTCCCCCACATCGGAACCTCCAGACCTAGATCTCTTCTAATGTCTTCTCTGTCATTAGGAACCATTTGCCTTCCGGCCCATTCCCCCAGGACTCCATTGACGCAGGACCTCCTGGCTTTATTTGAGTTAATTTATCTGATGCCTGAATTGGAATTTATTTGCCTTAATTTATCAATTGCAGCTTTTTGCAGCTCATTGCTCCTCATCTCTATGTTCTGTTGTCCATCTTTCATTCTAAGTACTCTTGCTCTAGCATTTATCCCCAAATTCCAATCTTTTAGATCATGCCTTTATTTTGTCTGCCAACTCAGCTGCTGAATGAAAGCATAATTGGGCTGTCCAGGCGAGCTTCACCACTGGACACTATCTCTTGAATCGCCTTCCATTCTGTGCTCTGCTACCCAAGGGGAATCACACTCTACTCCATGACTAATGCAAGCCCCCCCCACTTCAGCTTGACCTAGAATTCTGGGCTTTGTTCATGGGGTTGGAATTGGGACCCATAGGCAATAACAAACAAGGATCATCAGTGCTCTATGGAAAGAAGTAGCCCCCATTTCAGTAAGCCTCTAGGCCACCACTTTACCCTCTGCCTCTCTTCAGCCTACTCAACCTAAAAGCCATGGTCAAGTTTTTCCTCCTTATTGCCTTTCCCAATTTTCCCCAACAATTATTGAGAACCTCATTAGACATCTGATATCCATTTTCCAAACTAATATATTGTCTCACTTTGTTTCACGTGATTTGAGGTCTACCCTAATAGATCAAAAGGTTTCTTGAAATAGGTACCATATTGCCATATTCTCCATAATCATCATCATCATCAATAGAGCAACTATTTACTTAACACTTAGTGTGTTAAAGTTAACACTTTAACACTTTCTGCACAGAAATACTTCCACGAATTACCTCATTTAATCTTTGCAAAACCCTAAGAGCTAGGTACTACTATTATCCCCATTTTGCAGATTAGAATAATGAGGCATAGAGAGAGTAAGTCACTTGCTCAAGGTCACGTGGATATCAATGTGGTATATGTGGTTTTCAAGTCCAAGCAGTCTGGTTCTACAGTCTATGGGCTTAAGCACCGAGACCTCTTCTTTTGTGCAATCCCATGATAGTACCAAAAGCAGAGACATTGCACAATAAATACTCATTGGCTACCTGGTATACAATTTGATACTAGTTGCACTTTCAGTGTCCCTAAGTCCACTTTACAATCATTTCAGGACTCAATTGCACATCACTCAACTGGTCATTGTGCAATTGCAGAGGAAGGGCTCACACTGGAACAAGATTTGCCCACAAGAGCGATGAAAGCTTTGTCAAACGCTGACCCAGAGGAAGCTGCTATTGAAAGCTGGTTTGGCTAGAGATGCCCTAAGCATGAAAACAAGAGGTCCGGCTCCAGTCAAGGCAGACAGGAAAGCAGATCCTGCTTAAGAAGATGGGCTTCAGAGCAAGGCTGTCTGGGCTGGAATCCCAGCATCATGGAATACTTCGCTCATGGAGCTAATTCTTCTCAAGTGCTCAGCACAGTAATGAGCAGAGTTACACCATGCGTCTTAAATGCTGTGGTATTCATAATAATTAGAAGGGAGAACAGTATCTGGTATCTGGGTTCCTGACTTATATGGGACACAGCAAGGGAATGAGACACAGTGGATATTCAGAATTCAGCATCTTTTTCTGGGGCTCTGGCAACCTGAGTCCTTTGGGTTCCACTGAGCCTTGCTGTAGGTATTAGAGCCAGATTTTGGGAGCGTACTGGATCCTAAGTCGACAGATTCCAAGGTCCCTGCGTAATGCCTGTAGAAATTCAGGCTCTGAGTACAGGGAAAAGTTCCCCGAGTCAGGACCAAGCCACATATAGGATTTGGTGCCAGGTGAAGGTGAAATCTCATGGGTCCCCTGAGGCATAAAATTGGAGCAAGACAGCAGCAAGAGTGTTCTGGGGCAGAGCCCAATAAAGATGGGGTGGAAGAGCCTAAATCAGCCCTACCTCTGCTCAGGAATAGAGACCACGGGCAGAAGGAGCTTGTACGAAGGATCACATGACAGTGCAGATAAGGAAAGGCTGGGAGTCAGTCTGGACCTGTTCAATGCTCCATGGGTCTGCCCCACAGCCCTATCCAGGCCTCACCCCGTTGGTGAGCCAGCAGTCTGGTGCCGTGCCCTTTGCTGAAGGCAGGTGCACGGCAGGTGACTGACCCCGGGGAGCGGAAACCAAGCTGTCAGTGGGCACGGCCCATGGTGCGAGACTCGACTGCAAGCCTCAGAGCCTCCGGGCCCCAGCAGTGGGGCCCACGTCCTCTGGGCAGGGAGCGTCGATTCACACAGCACGAGAGCCATAACCTAGCGGGAGACCCACAGAAGGCTTTTAAATGTCTATTTTTTAAAGTGGTTAGCAAAGCAGGGGAGAAACTGTCAGAGATCCGAAATGAAGAGTTTAATTCAGAGTCAGCAAAGAGGTGAAAGGAAGCAGAGACAGAAGACAGTGGAAGAAGAGGCCCCAGGATTTTGGGAGAGAAATACAAAGGCTGGGAACAGGGGGAAAAATAATGGCCACCTCTCAGAAATGGCTCAGATCGACAGCTGGGGACACTGTCTTCCATTCTCCAAATACCTGCTGCTTTTTCAGGCACATTACTTCCTCTGCCAGAAAAGCCCACTCCTCTATGCATCTGACAAACTTCTACGTGCTCTTAACCCCAGTTCAGAGATCACCTCCTTCACGCAAAGCCACGCTCTCTTTTGGTCTCTGTTTTCACCATCTGTTAAGAGCGTATTTCAAAGTCTAAAACAATGGGTTATGAAGTCCGTGCACTGTGGCCGTGCATGATCTCCTTAAGGATGTCCATCTTTCTGCCCCCATGACCCTCAAGACTTAGTACAGTTTCTGGAACATAGTAGGTGCTCCATTTATGATACCTGAGGAAATGCATGAAAAAAGAACGAATAAAGGAAAACCAGGAAGGAAGGAAACATGGAAGGAAGGCAGAAGGGAGTGAGGAAAGACCTTTTACGGCTGTGAAGGGCAGGGTGCACGGAGGGGCGGCAGGAAGCAAGTCTGTAAATGTATCTCAGCATGTCCTAAGAGTCATGTGGACCAACCTAAGTATTTATCTCACTGGCAAAGTAGTATAATCAAAGGTTATAAAGCAGAATGATGTTTGAAAAAGCTATCTCCAATGCCCTCTTCACCCTGCATGTTATTAATCTCATTTATTTGCTCCCTATTTCAAATTAATGTTCTTGTGCCCAGAGATTTGGCATCTATGGCCTCATTCAAAACCAGCAGACCCCAACTTCTCCAAGAAATATTCTTAAAATGACCTCCTATCTTACTCTTCATTATCTCAGTACTTTTTTTCTTAACTGACATCATTCCAAATCTGCACCTGTTTATTTGTCCCTTGGGGGCGGGTGTGTGTGTGTGTGTGTGTGTGTGTGTGTGTGTGTGTGTGTGTGTGTGTGTGTGACAGTGGTCCCCTGGGAATTATGAGTTCCTTCTTTAGAGCCAAACAAACTTGGGTCCAAATCATGGCTTGGCCATTTGCTAGCTTTCTCACTCTAGCTAAATTACCTAATATCTTTGAGCTTCAGTCTGTTTAGCTATATTGGGGTGATAAATGATGCCTATCAACATGGTTTTTGTAAGAATTGAAAGCTATTTAAGGTTTAGATATAACCTAAGCAATGAGGGGCGCCTAGGTGTCTCAGCCGGTTGAGCTTCCAACTTCGGCTCAGGTCATGATCTCACGTTTTGTGGGTTTGAGACCCGTGTCGGGCTCTGTGCTGACAGCTCAGAGCCTGGAGCCTGTCTTCAGATTCTGCGTTTCCCTCTTTCTCTGACCGCCCCCTGCTCATGCTGTCTCTTTCTCTCTCTCAAAAATAAATAAAACATTAAAAAATTTAAAAAAATAACCTAAGCAATCAATAGCAGCTAGCAATAGTAGAGTCACCAATATTAGTTTAAAACTGTAGTCACAGTAGATTTGTTTCTTATGCCCTGCGATATTCTCTGAGAGGGGACACTGTCTTCCTTCTTATGTCATTATTCCCTTTTCTCCCCCTTCCCCAACTCTACATCACCCTCTCCCCTTCAAAGTATCCTGCTATTCTCTGTAACTCAACGCAGAGTGTCTGCTACCATGATGGTTCCCCTTTGCCATTGTGCCCTAACTTCATGAATGACACTGTCATCCACCCAGTTCACAAGCCAGAAACCTGGGTCTCCTTCTGACCCACCATTCTCCCTACTGCCCGCCATATGCAATTCACTAGGCTCTGTTGGCCCATGTCCTAAACAGCTCCTGAGTCTCCACTGCTCTCCATATCCACTGCCACCTTCAGCTGATGACCTCCACCTCTAACTCAGACTGCCACCAGGGTCTCCTGACTGCCCCCCTCAAGATGACCTGTCTCTCTCACCCCTCTTTGCTACCAGTCAATTCTCTATCCTTCAGCCAGAGAGGTCTTCTTAAAACTCAAATGTGATCATGTGACCTCACTGTGGCCTCTGATTGCTCTTAGGGTAAACACACAACTTGCTAACTTGGTTGTTCTAGAATCAGACTTATTTTTATCAGAGCCCCTCTTTGCATGGGTTGTTCTCTTTTTTGTCAACACGCTCTCCAAAGAAACAAGCCTTGCACAAAATTGGCTCAAATACAAAGGTAAGCCCTGAACTCTGGACTCGGAAGGTCTCTTTTTGGTTCAGGATATTGTATGTAACTGATACAAAGCACTGTGTGAAGACAAGTCTCAGAGAAAAGGGCCAAGCTTGTAAAGTACAAGACAAAGTGATGGATGGAGGAGCCGGGTGCCTAAAAGCACTTCATTTCACTTTTCTAAATGTGCCCTGTCAAAGTGAAGGGAACAGACCCAGTAAGGCTTAAGTTAGTGGATGCACAATGAAGTAGAATATTTATCTTCACGCTCTTGAGCTGTAGACCATTCAGCATTAGAAAACACCATCAAGTCTGTCTCCCAACATGCCTGGGGCCCTTGGAGTGGGGAGGATTCTGATTTAATGAGCAAGGCACACCATCTGTCAATAGGACTGCTGAGCAGTAACTCAGCAAACAGCAGCTCCCAGACCTCAAGGAGGAGAACACTTAGGTGCCATTTGGGTAAGATGTAGCTCTTGGCTCTGTGGTCAAGAGACCTTATGCACCATATCTACTCAACCTGGGAATGATAAGTGAGACCTGTGTGTCCTTGTTCACAGTCTAACCCAGCCTCAACATTTTAGGTGTGGGTGCTTGATAAGCCATCGTAGAAGGGGAAACCCAGCTTAGAACAAGATGTTAGAGGGTTGCATCCTTGACCCCTACACTTCCTGGCAAGTAGCTTCTGGGGTATTAATGTAGACAATACCACTGGCCAAACCATTTACCTTAGCATAGAACTATGGGTGAGGGCAAAGAGGAAAACAGGGAGAGTATGATTCACGTATATTCCTTATGGAGTATGATTTAAAAATTGAAATAATCCAGGAGAATGCATTTTGTATCTTAATCAGCGAAAGCAATACAGGGGTGGTCCCTATCTTAATAGGAAGATAATATGATCTTTAACCAAACAGACCAGAAATTATGTATCCAAATGAGAGTTTTCTCCTTTAAAAGCAGTCACCTTAGAAAGCTATATAATTCTTTTTAGAAAGTCTGCATTTCCACAGCTCATTTTACTTACTAAATGCTGAGGCGTACTTCTCTGGGCTTTTTATTTCCCCTTACACATGTAACTCTCTAGCCCCTAATCTAGTGCTTGGCACAAGCGCAGGCAGAGCAGCCAAATACATGTATCCATGAGTCAGAAGATCCAAGGTTCAAACCCCAGCTCTGTTAAACTAGCAATGTGAATTTGGTCCTGTGCCCTGAGCCTCAGTTTCCTCATCTGTAAAATGGGCATGGTAACTGTCCACAACTCCTACAGTTTCTACAATTACATGAAAATAAAGCACATAAAACACTTAATATTATTTTTAACTCAGAGAAAGCTCCCATCAGTGTTGGCTACTGTGATAAATAGGCGTTATTTTTTTTAATGTTTATTTATTTTTGAGAGAGAGAAATAGAGTGTGAGCAAGGGAGGGCCAGAGAGAGTGGGAGACACAGAATCTGAAGCAGTGATCTGTCAGCACAGAGCCCAATGCAGGGCTTGAACCCACATACCATTAGATCATAGCCTGAGCCAAAGTCAGATGCTTAACCAACTGAACGACCCAGGCACCCCTGGGCATTACTTTTTTTAAAAAAAATTAGTTATTTCAATTTTGATGTCTTTGTATTTAAATTGTTGGGGCTCTTCTTCTGAAATCACTAGGATGTCCTAATTCCTATTCTTCAAAACCATCTTAATGTAAGTTTTTAGTGGGATTTGATATGTAGAGATGATTGAAAATTGGTTAAATTTAACTCGGTCATATGAGCATCTCAACTGCTAGCTCAAAGTCTTATTCTCTTATTTTCTTTTATGACCATAATATCTTTCACAGTGCTTGGCACTCAGCTCCAGTAAATGTTTATTTAATGAACAGAACATTTGCTGAATAAATCATGGAATGAATAAAGTAGGTGAACAAGATGAATAATCACAAGCAATTACTCAGCTTGTTTGCCCAACCTAGCTTCAGGACTCTGGTGGAACGCTCGCAAAAAAATGGAGAGATGTGCCCTATGAATTGGATGTGGGGAAACAATCTCTCTAGCCTTCCTTCAATGCTCCTGTGCTGGGCATCTGTCATGCTTTCTAACCCCCCACCACGTTCTGAACATTTCTTTGATGTGTATTAGTTTCCTCTTGCTGCTGTAACAAATTACTACCTAGTGGCTTTAAGCGACACACATGTATTATCTTAATATTTCTGGAGCTCAGAAATCTGAAATGAGTCTTAGGGGGCCAAGATCAAGGTGTCAACAGGACTGTTAGTCATGGAGGCTCCAGAGGAGCCTTTCCAGGGCCTTTCCAGCCACTGGAGACCTTCTGCATTGTGTGGCCTAAGCCCGCTTACTCCTTCTGCAAACTAGATCACTTTAACCTCTGCTTCCATTATCACATTTCCTTTTCCTGACTCTGATCTTCCTCCCTCCCTCTTATAGGGACCCTCGTGATTACATTGGGCCTGGCTGGATAATCCAGAAAAGTCTATCTCAAGATCCTTATCTTAATTATATATGCAAAGTCCTTTTTACCACATACTGTAACAGATGCACAGGCTCCCAAGATTAGGATGTGGACAACATTGGGGGAGGGGGTGGGGGCATTATTCAACCAATCCAACCAATCCACTATGTTTGGAGCATTTCCCACCTTTACTGTTCAATCCTGCCCAGGCAGAATCCTGAACTTGGCTTTTGATAAAGCATAGGCATGTGACTGAAGCTGGCCAATCTGGGATGCCAGATTCTTCAGATCTCACATTAGCAGTAGGAGGAAGGAGGGCTGATGTAGCATCCATTTTCTGGTGAGGCTGATGGCAGAAATGTCCAGCTCTGTGGCCCCCAGTGTGCCTAGTGACCCCTCCATATCAGTGATGGGATTTGACTATCTCTGTCCAGCAGTGGCCAGAGCAGGAGTCTTTTCTACAACAATCCTATAGTACACTCTTGCAAGTATACTCTCCAAGTTCAATTCTCTGGCCCACTCATAGTTTGTGTGAGTACCTCAAATGCTTTAATGAACATCATGTCTGCCTGCATGAGTCTGAAAGGGGTTAATTTAAAACTAAGAACTTCAAGTGGATATGGCCTCCTGTCCTAGGTTATAAGAGCCTGAAGAGAGGCTGGGAGCATTCCTAGAAAATGGGAACAACAAAGAATGTTTGGGGTGCTTTTTAAGAGCCAAGCACTTAGTAAAAAGGCTCTGAAGAAATGCAGTGCCATCATTCAAACCACGGGTTGGTAAACTGCACTGTCCTTTATGATAGTAGGGGTGAGGATGACAGAAAGGGAGTACACTACACGGCTGGACTCAGACTTTGCTCTTTTCACCTCTTGCAAGGTAGATATAATGTTGTTTGTGAGGGAACAGGACAAGATTTTGATTATTAATGTTGGTCAGCATGGATGTACTCCTCAGTGTTTTCAAAATGCTTTATACCATTACTTATTTATATTAAATAATCTTAGAATATCCATTACTTTAGAATAAACAAAAGTGCATCTGGCTTATGACTACCTCACTCCCACTGCCACCCTCACCCCTGAGTTATTGACAGACAGCACACTCACGCAGGGCTCTTAGTTTACCCCTTTGTAGGACAGGAGATCTTGAGTTTTCTTTTCTTTTTTTTAATGTTTTATTTATTTTTGAAAGAGAGAGAGAGAGATAGAGATAGCATGAGCAGAGGAGGGTCAGAGAGGGAGGGAGAGACACAGAATCAGAAGCAGGCTCCAGGCTCTGAGCTAACTGTCAACACAGAGCCTGACACAGGGCTCGAACCCACGAGTTGTGAGATCATGACCTGAGCTGAAGTCAGATGCTTAACGTACTGAGCCACCCAGGCGCCCCAATCTTGAGTTTTCAAAATAACATTTTTTCAATTGCTCTCTGCCTTCTTCTTGCCATTAGCAGTTCAAATCCTGACTCCAGCAGTGAGTAGCTGTGTGACTTGGGAATGGTCGCTTAACCTCTCTGAGCTTTCTCTATCAAGTGCTGACACTACACCCCCAAGCAGGTTTGCAGACAATACTGAGTAAGTGTGTGGGATGCCGCCAAGCTCGAGCTCTGGATTCAGACATATCAGAGTTCATATCTTGAGCTCCATCCTATCAGCTGTATGTCCTTCAGCGAGTTAGTCTGGGTGTCCCTGATGAATAAAATGGGAGATGGGTGAGCACTCCCTTATAAAGTAAAACCAATAAATGAGATAATGGGTGGAGAGCTCTTTGCACCATGCCTGTTAGCTACAAACAGTGAAGGAGTTGCCTGAGTGGGTGTTTGTAGAGAGTTAAGGAATTTTCACATGGAAGAATAAAATCAACTTCTTGCTTTCACACCTCCCCAGCCACCACCTTCTTGTGGTCTGTAGTGCTCCAAAATGCTCAGGAAACAGACATTTAAAAGTTGCTACTATTGGCAGTGATCACATCTGTGGTTGCTTGAGTTCAAGGATGAATTCAGAGAGGATTGACTCGAAAGGGACACAAGGAAATTTGGGGGGATGATTGAAATATTCTGTAGCTTGATGGTAGAGTGGTGATTACAGAAATATATTCCCTCCCTAAAGTCACCAAACAGTAGATTTAAAATAAGTGCATTTTTAGGGGCGCTTGGGAGGCTCAGTGGGTTAAGCATACCACATCAGCTCAAGTCATATCTTGTGGTTGACAAGGTCAAGCCCCACGTCCGGCTCTGTGCTGACAGCTCAGACCCTGGAGCCTGCTTCGGATTCTGTGTGTGCCCCTCTCTCTCTCTGCCCCCACCCGCTCATGCTCTGTCTCTCTCTCAAAAATAAATACACATTAAAAAAATTTTTTTACATAGAATAAAATAAATGAGTGCATTTTACATACGGTACACTTTGATAAAGTTGATTTTAATGATTCCATTACAGACACACTAGAGAAGGGGTTGGCAAGATTTTTTTCTGAGAAGGGCCAGGAAGTAAATATTTTAGGCTTTGTAAGCTATAGGCTCTAATACAACTGCTGAGCTCGGCTAGTGTAATGCAGTCAGCCACAGGATACATCGATAATACGTAATTGCTGCATGTCGATACAATTTTATTTATGGACCGAAACGTGGTTTTGTATGTTTTTCATGTATCATGAAATCTTCTCTTTTTGTTTTTATCGAATTCATTTAAAAATGTAAAAATCATCCCTAGCCTCCAGCCTTATAAAAACAGCCAGCAGGCTAGCTTTGGTCTGTGGGCCCCTGTTTGCCAAGCCCTACTCAGGAGTCCCAAAGAGCCTGTGTTGAGCAGCATTCTAGAATCTGCTTTGGTGGCTTCTCAGTGTAAATGTCATGTCTAAGAGGGCTGGGAATCCAGCTCCCGGGAGTGCTGCAGGGGCCTTGCCAGGCTAAGCCACTGCTTCTTGACTCAAATCCCCATCTGTCCAGGGAGGTCAGCCACCATCTCCCAGAGCCCGGCAGAACCCATGCGGCTTGTTATTTGGGAGAAAATGCTCCCGTCCAAGTGCAGAAACTGATCGTGGCTCAGGTTATATGTCTGGCCTGTCTCAATCATCAGGGGGAAAGGTTTGATTTTTCAGGTTGTCATTCCTAAAATTGCTTGTCTTTCCAGGTGATGTTCTTATTTCTGAATGCGGTCTGACCTTCACGTTCCCTAAAGAGGAGGGTTAGTTTTTTACAGGGCTGGCGGCAGAACGTACTCTCAGAAAGCTTAGTCCCTCCCTGCCAAGCCGCCATCCCCAGCACGACAGTCCCTTAGGGGAGGGTGGCGACCCCTCTGAATGTTTGAGCGAGGCCACAGCTACTCCAAGCTCCACTGACAGTAAAGAAAGCTTTACAAATCCAAACCCGCACAAACGAAGAGTTCTCTTCTGGTTTCTGACAGTGGTAGGAGCTTCAGAAAACCCCTGAGGGTAGAGACTGCCCAGATACCCACAAAAGTCAAGACGAATCTGTCGTTCAAAAGCCTCAAGGCTTTAAAAACATTGTTTTGAACATTTCTTACATAATTGAAGCTTTCATTGAAGACACCAGATTACCCAGGCACTCGGTTTCTTATTCTACCTGTTGGAAGAATTTAAATTAATTGTTTGCATTAAGGGGTTGCCAACTTTTTCTGTAAAGGGCTAACCAGTAAATGTTTCAGGCATTTCAGGCAACGGAGTCTCTGTTGCAGCTACTCAACTCCGATGCTGTATAAAAACAGCCAGAGACAAGTGAATGAACGAGCATGGCTGTGTTCCAAGAAAACTTCGTTTGCGAGGCAAGGCGGCAAGCCAGATTTGGCCCACAGGCTGTTTGCTGAGCCCTGCCCTAAGAGGTAGTATCTCTAAGAGGGACTAGGTGGGAAGGGGTAATAGAATTTAAGTCAACAAACACTACTCAGCATATCTGCAAATAATCTTGCAATTATGACTAGAGACTGGGGAGTAAAACCCACCCAACCAGCATGTGGTGCTAGGAGTGAGAACAGAATACACAAGCCGACAAATCTTGACCACAGTGAGTTTTCCATCCAACAGAGAAAGCAAGGCAGGTCAGTGATGAGTAGCACTGAAGATGGGAAGAGCCCATGGGGTGTAAAGAACCAAGAGAGGACTTCAAACGTGATGGATCACAACAGCCTTGACCGAGAAGGAGCCCTCCGCTGAACCTGTGACATGGGCATGATTCAGGTGGGTGAAAACCAGGTGGGGAAACACAACACAAACAAAGGCACAGTAAGGATGGGCAAAGTGCATTCTTGGAATAGAGAGCAGGTAAGCTGGAGCAAAGTTGGAAAGGTGTTTATGGAGCATTACAGATGACTTTTAATCGGTTTTAACAGTGTGAACTCTTTCTGTAGAGTCAGCGGGAGATACGAAGCCTTCTGAACTTACACTGCAATGTTCCGTACAAAGGAGGTAACTCAAAGAATTTTCCTCCTTTCCAAAGACAATGTGACTGGCTGCATCTCCTATGTTATGAATGTGATGTCGCTAATGAGCCACATTTATTAAACCATTTGTTATATGCCCAACAATGGCATACTAAATGCTTTACTTTCGTGTGCCATTTAACACGAAAAAATCACTGAGGTGGTTACTTTTATCCCCATTTTACAGATTAGAAAACAGATGCAGAAGAAGTTAACATACCCAAAGTCTTCCAGGTTGGAAGAAGCAGTGTGTGGGTTTAAACCTAGGTCTGTCTGTCTGTAAGCTTTTCATCACTCTCTCAAATAGCTTACCACTGCATTCAAACATATTTCTGTGTTTTAATAGTTAAACGATGTATTTTCTAAAACCTCATTTCTAAACTGTCTGTTCCAAGTGTTTCCCTATTCAAAAAATCCTCAACACTATGATTACATGTCTCATCTTTTTATCTTCTTAGTAATTATTTTTTTCAAGAGCAACAGATTCATAATTAAATATTTAGAAATTTAAATTTTGTTCAAAGTTCATGAGATTTGGGTTCACTCATTTAGCATGAAATTGTGATTTTCATCAATTTTAGATCTATCCATCCACATACATAATTATTTTCATATTGGTTTGGTCTATATGTTAGGCAGGACTTGCTTTAATGCACACACCCCATATATTTATCTCATGTGCCTTTTGCTGAAACGGAATAAAATTTGAAGTAACTAAAAACTGTTTACAAATAATATCTTACAGAGGAACAAACTATTACTAACAGTTGCTTTCCAGTTATGGGATTATAGGCAAACTGTTTCCTCTTCTATTCTTCTCTTAAAAATTTGGTTTATATATATATTTATTTTTTATTAATGTTTTTTATATTTATTTCTGAGAGAGAGAGAGAGAGAGAGAGGGAGTGAGAAGGGGAGAGTCAGAGAGAGGGAGGTACAGAATCTGAAACAGGTTCCAGGCTCTGAGCTAGCTGTCATCACAGAGCCTGATGCAGGGCTCGAACCCACGAACTGTGAGATCATGACCTGAGCCGATGTCAGACGCTCAACCGACTGAGCCACTCAGGTGCCCCAAAAACTGGGTTCTATTAGGGTTATAACTGTTAAATGTAATCACGTAAAAATATTCTCAAAAAAGGTTATGAAACAACACACTTGGATCTCAATGCAATTAATCTAAAATGCAACCAATAAAAGAATTTCCAAATGCAAAAAGAAACTACGTCGCATGAAGTTTCCATGATTCTTGCTTATGTACACTTTAAGCTATCAGGTCTCATTTATTCAAGGGGCTCTAGTATCAGGTGTGGGCGTATCATCAGCTCCTCTAAACTCAATCAATTTAAGAGAAACAAGAGTAGGGGTTTACTGGATTAGCCACAACAGGCCATTAATCTCCACATTCTCCGTTGTAATCCAGCCCCTACCAACATGATGGGGGGGGGAAACCCCACAAAACACCCAACACTCAGAAAAGCTCCCAGGCCAACACTCCCTAGAGACAAACATGCTTAGGTCACAGCTTGCTTCTCTTTACTTAACATCAAGACGGCATTTGTCATCTGTCAAATTTCTTGTTAGTTTTTCTTTTATGCCTTTTGCTGAAATTCTCAGATCAGATATATTTGAAAAGAACCATGTCACAATCCCAGGAATAGCTCAGCATTTAATTATCATTTTAAAAATCATTCTCTCGAGTGGCTATGAAGCATAAATCAGAACTATCATTTCATGTTGCAAATTTGTTGAAAAAACATGGTTAAGGTTACCGTCTGCATAAATTAGTGGTTGGGGAAGCTGGCAAGACTGAGTAATGAAAAGAAAGTAGAATAACCAAATTCCAGTAAAAAAACGAGCAAGGGATAGTTTTAGAACATGTAAATATTGTACCTTTTATCACAAATGGGCTAGATCCTCATACCTCATTTCTTTGTTGCTCTGGCCAATAAGTCAACATTTACTGATACATCAAGCAGGAAAAACTATGAGCAAATTCCTGACTCTGGGACTTGTTTATGTCACCAATCTCAAGGCCAAATATTTACTGGATTCCATGAGATCATATACCTATAAACAGGTCTTGATAAGTCTAAACCCTAGCTGTAAAATGAAAAGAATGTGACATTAAATATATATAATTTTTAATTATTAAAAAAATGTGAGCCAGATGAGGTAGATTGCCTCTGAAGATCATTTTATGAAAAAGACATGATTGTCTTCTTTCTTATTACTTTTAAAATATTCCCCAAACATCCTAGCTTTCCCCTGGTGAATCAGACTCAACCAACCTCAACTGATTATATGTTATGTGCAGGCATTGTGCTAAACACTTTCACATGAATTGGCTCATTTAATCCCCATGTTTTACATGAAATTGCCAAGTTCCTTCCTAATTCTTCCCAACATCTTTTGTTCTTTTCACTTCAGCCATAACAATATGAAACCATTTATCAAGTACATCCCATGTGCTAAGCACTATGCTGTGTTTTTAAATTTCATTCTCTCTTAACTCCAAAGATCGATGCTATTACTTCCAACCTATGAAAGAGGATACTAAGGATTACTTAGAGATTTTAAGTGACTTCCCAAGGTCACAAAACAAGAGGTGAAATTCTAAGACTCCAATATACAGACCATGTGGTTTTTGGTCTTCTTTTATGAAGCAATGACAATTAACTTGACCCTTTCCAAGGTTCTCACTAGAGGGCTACAAGGTCATCTTTCTATAAGTATAGTTTGGGCTGTTCTCATCACCTCTTGTCTTATACTTGCCCATCTATGAAATCATTTGCCACCTTCTTGCCCACTCACAGTCATGAAAGTTCTTCCTGTAATTTAATTTTTCAGCCTTAACATTTCCCAAACTGGAAAAGTTTAGCATCACTGGACAGCTGGACAGCAAACTTGGATAACTCTCGGTAAAAGCCTCTTCATATTATAAAATTCCAACTTGGAAAGGGGCCTAGAAATTACCTAGTTCAATGTCTCTGTTGAAAAGGAAAAAAAACTGGGGCACAGGCCAGTAAAACGATTTCCTCCAGACCACAGAGCTGGTATCAGCAGAGCTAACACTCATGACAACATTTTCTTTTTTTCTGTTTTTAATTCTTTTAATGTTTGTTTATTATTGAGACAGAGAGAAACAGAGCATGAGTAGGGGAGGGGCAGAGAGAGAAGGAGACACAGCTGTCAGCACAGAGCCTGATGCGGGGCTTGAACCCACAAACTGTGAGATCATGACCTGAGCTGAAGTTGGGTTTTTAACTGACTGAGCCACCCAGATGCCCCATGACAACATTTTCTAACTTCCATCACATTAATCTTTGCTGCCATCCACCTAATTTGCTCTTCCCTACAATTTACAGAAATATGTTCTTGGAACAATATTTCAGAAGTCTCAAAATCCTGGGGGCACCTGGGTGGCTTAGTCCATTAAGAGTCCAACTCTTGATTTCAGCTCAGGTCATTGTCTCATAGTTCGTGGGATCAAGCCCCACACTGACAGTGCAGAGCCTGCTTGGGATTCTCTCTCTCCCTCCCTCTCTCTCTCTCTGTCCCTTTCCTGCTCACACACACGCATGCATGTGCTCTCTCTTGTTCTCTCTCTCTCAAAATAAATAAGTTTTTAAAAAGAAAAAAAGTCTCAAAAGTCTGGGTCTAGGAAAGCGATTTGCTTGTTCTTAACCACGGTTTCCTGTGTCTGATCTGACTTATTAAGCAAAGCAATATTTTGAAGACCAAAGCTATTTGGGTTTTGTTTAATAGTTTCTTGGGTGGGCCAATGTTGAAAGGAGTTTTTAAAGTTTAATCACCATTCTCCATACTTATTTACTTCCTCAAAGAATTTAGGTGTACTTCTGGAGACTTACAAAAAGGTTGTACATTATTTAAAGATGTAATACGGTCAAACCATAGAGAACTTCATACTGTTTTATCCATGTATCACAATACTGGGGGTGATGGGCATGGAGGAAGGCACTTGTTGGGGTGAGCACTGGGTATTATATCTAAACCAACTTGACAATAAACTATAAAAAAATAAAAATAAATAAAAATAAAAATAACAAACAAAAAAAAGAAAGAATTCAGTATAATTAAATATCTATACCTCTTTGGCATCAGCCATAGCAACTTCCTCCTAGATAGGTCTCTTGAGGCAAGGAACACAAAAGCAAAAATAAACTATTTGTACTTCATCAAAAAGCCTCTGCACAGTGAAAGAAATAATTAATAAAACTAAAAGGCAACCTAAGCAATCGCAGAAGATATTTGCAAATGACATATCTGATAAAGGGTTAGTAACCAAAATATATAAAAAACTTCTAAAACTCAACACCCAAAAAACAAATAATCCAATTAAAAAATATGCAGAAGACATAAACAGACATTTTTACAAAGAAGATATGCAGATGGCTAACAGACACATGAAAAGATGTTCAACATCACTCATCATCAGTGATTACAGTGAGATGTCACTTCACACCTGTCAGAATGGCCAAAATAAAAAGCGCAAGAAACAATAAATGTTGACGAGGATATGGAGAAAAAGGAGCCCTCTTAAACTGTTGGTGGGAATGCAAACTGGTGCAGCCACTCTGGAAAACTGTATGGAGGTTCCTCAAAAAGTTAAAAGTAGAACTATCCTATGGTTCAGCAACTGAACTACTAGGGATTCACCCAAAGAATACAGAAACATTAATTCAAAGGGATACATGCACCCTGCTGTTTAATGCAACATTACCAAAAATGGCCAAATTATGGAAACAGCCCAAGTGTCCATCGATTGAAGAATGGATAAAAAAGATGTGGTGTATATATACAACAGAATATTACTCAGTCATCAAAAGAATGAAATCTTGCTATTTGCAATGACGTGGATGGAGCTAGAGAATATTATGCTAGGCAAAGTAAGTCAGTCAGAGAAAGACAAACACCATATGATTTCACTCATATGTGGAATTTCATAAACATAACAAATGAGCAAAAGGGAAAAAAAGGAAAACTAGGAAACAGAGTCTTTACTATACAAAACAAACTGATGGGAGGTGGGAGGGGGGACAGGAGAAACAGGTGAC
>NW_027532169.1:1002414-1002578 GCF_008692635.1 Crocuta crocuta | reverse complement strand
GTGACGGGGGGGGCGGTTAAGAAACAGGTGTTGTGATGAGCACTGGGTAGTATATGGAGGCACTGAATCACTATACTGTATACCTGAAGCCAATATTACTAACTAACTAGAATTTAAATGCTAAATAACTAGAATTTAAATACAAACTTAAAAAAATCTCTACA
>NW_027532169.1:989257-1002265 GCF_008692635.1 Crocuta crocuta | reverse complement strand
TAGAAACAAAGATCTCAAAAACAGAGAAAAAGATAAATATAAGTGACGTTATTTTAGATGAGTAAGTTATATGGAACTATTACAAAGAAAGTCATGAATATTAAAGCAGAAGATACCAACTAATGGTTTGTCAAACCATTTTCCCTCTGCTCCTGGACACAAGGCGAGCTTACAAGTCCCAAGCTCTCTGGCAATAAGATGGGGCGATGTGACCGACCATAAGTGAAGCACACAGCTTTCCTGCTAAGCCCATAAAACCTCTCCCATGATCCTTTGCCTTTTGTTCCATCTGCTGATATCGATGTCTACGACAAAACTGGAAACCCTACCCTGGAGAGAGCAGAACGGTCCGTCAGCCTGGAGACTTCCAAGTCACCACAAAGACAAGATTCCTTCCCTTTATCCGTCCCCCCTCACCATGGCCATATACACCTTACACACACATGTGTGCACACACCCATTGACACCAGCAGCCAATTAACGTGAGCTGGAAGTAAGCTTCTGTTGTGTTAGGTCACCAAGATTTTGGTGTCCATCTGTCACAAAATCCAGGATTTCCTGAACTGACATAACAAGGAAGCACACGGAGACATACTTCCAATACAACGTCAAGTTAAAAATAAAAACTATAAAGATTTAAGGTTGAAAATGTTGTAATTGCAAACTTTGGCACATAAAAACCGAGTCCATAAGGAATCCACTCGTGTTTTGCAATCTCCTTTGATGCCACGAGTTTGCATTAAAATGAGCTCAATGACTTTCAGCATTGCTCATGTCTATGCCGATGAACCACCTGCACACAAAGTCCCCAACTTGCAAGGAATCCTGGTCAAGGAGGAGCGTTTCACTTGAACATGCCTTCAGCCTGAAGGCACAAACACAACTCTCATTCATTAATTTGTTCACCATATTTTACCTTCGGATGGGGCACATTACAAGACTTGACCTGGCTAGTCAAGCTGTAATTTCAGCAGTTCTAAGAGTAGGAAGGGAAAAAAAGAGCGGGAGGTGGTGCACCATGCACTTAAAATGCATACGACTCCCACTTAGCCAAGCACAGCACTTCAAAGACTACACAGAACTTCTTCAACACAGTGGAAAAACAGGGACGGAGTTTGTTAAGGACACAAAAAAATAATGACTTCACTACTTTATATTTCATTCTACGGGAATTTGAGCCTCTGGGACTTACAGCTGGTATCATCACGGTGAGTATAAGAGTCAGCCACCCAGTGACATTCCTATTCACACCTGGGCTACACGGCAGAAGCGGATTGATTGCTCATAGATGCATCGCTTTCTAACTACTAGTATAATTGCCATCTGTCTACGGAGAAGTTAACAGTAGCAGCCTTTTTACTATAAGCTCCCCTTATATTTTTTCCGAAATTAAAATAACAAGCAAACTAACCACAACAAACCATCCAACTGAGCATTTCCCCACAGCTGTGGAGATCACCTAGAGGATTCTAGGTAGAATGTGCAGCCAGTTCTTTCCATTTCTGGGCCCCAGAGTCTCCCTGCTGATAGGAGCTAGTAGGCAACACCACAGTTCAGTTGCAAAAGGCCAGAGGGAGAAGTCAAATTCTCTGATACAAGACAGGAAACACCTTAGGAACCAGAGTCCTTTTCTGTATTTACTTTGCGTCCAGACTAAAGAGTGGGTGGGCTGTTTTCCCCAAAGCACTCTAGTGCGATGCTATGGGGCAGGGAGTGAACTTTCCCAAGTGCTGGCTTCTCGCACACTGGAATCTGACAAGAACATGCCATATCCTCAGCCAACTCCTTTAATGGGAATGGAGACGACATAGAGGAAGGGACAACAACGCATCCACTGATCCTCAGTGCTCCTGGTTCAGGTCTTACGGTGTGGAATCACGGAATGCAAAGGAGCCAAAATATACCGTAAACAGCTAACACTGGGTTTGTCAAATGCAGAGATGAGTTGAGTCTGGGAAGGAAACAGAAAGCTACCAAATATATTGCTCCCTGGGAGGAAGGTTCCAGTCCTCTGTGCATGCTGAAAGACCCCCATGCAGTAGAAGTCAAAGGGCAGTCTACAGAGATCTTCTTCCTTCATCTCTCCATCTTCGTGGCCTCAGATCTTATCTCCCATTCTCCCAGGAAAGCAAGAAAAACATTTTTAAACCACTACTTGTTACTCATTTATGTATTCATTATTATGATCACTCATTATTGATCATCTACTAAATGCAAGGCACTGGGCTGAGCAATGAGGGAAAAACCCCACAATATTTATGTATCATCTGCCATATATTCCATAAGGGCAAAGATGGTGACTGATTTGTTCGCTACATTGCCTGCCCCAGTGTCTCCCTCAAAGGAGGCATTCATTAGCATTTGGTTAATGAATCAACTGACACATTAAACCCTGGGGGTGGGGAGCAGAGCCCTTCCACAGATAGGTCACTTGATTTGTTCATTTCAAGAATCCCATGAAGCATTCATTATTATCACAACCTCACAGAGGAAGCATGGCCTATGTTCACTCAATAAACGCTGCCATCAAAACTGTTTTCCTTGAGGGTGAAAGGCTGCTGTGTGTGGTAGGAAGAGGGGACGGCGGAAGGGGAATATGTTGACTCATATCCTTCGGTAAATGTGTTTATCCCAGTTCTGGCACTGCTGTCAAATGTGTTGTGAAGCCAGCAGGACTTGGCTCTGGAAAACTTTACCTGAAAGTCACAGGCTTCATTTCCTACTGCCAGCCCCTTCAGCCACGGGGCATGAAGTATTGGACAAAGTTAAAGATTAATTCTGCATTTTCTGTGACAAAGGTCACACCTCTCCCACATGAGGAGGAAAAGGCATTTGTAGGCTGTCTCCTTCACAGCCACTGATAATCTCTCCACTGCCATCCTGATGGTACCTTAATGCAAATGTAATCAAACCCAAACACTGGCTACCCCATTACCAGACCAATCCTGCTAATAAAAAGCAATTATGACTCTCTTAAAAAGGCAATCGTGGACCATCCCTTACCACTTACAGCTCCCCAACCCAACCCCTGCATGATAGAAATCCTCTTAAGTTTTGTTTAGGGTTTCATGAGGCAGAAAACTGCAAAATAGTATGGGAAAGACTCAATTATCAAAGAGAATAAGATGATAATTAGCAGGCTACAAACTGCAGAGTCAGCCAGTGGGTTCTGGCTGTTTCCTGGGGTAGAAATACATGGGGGCAAACTTAGGAGATAAATTATGCAATGTATATCTGGGTTATTTCAAAAGCTTCTGGGAAGCCACCTGGAATTACAGGTGACACTGGAAAATAACCAGTTATCTGGGCCAAATAAAGAAGAGCTGGTTCAAAGCTTTAACCCCAACTCATCTGTTCCTAATGAAAAGAAAGATGTAAGCTAGAGCTACTTCTTGGGCCTTTAAAGGATGCCTTCCCTGCACAGAGAGGTGCAAGGGTGGTTTTCACTGACAATTTTTATATGCAAGGTGTTACTGTTATTGGAATCCTATCTCCCCAACCTCCTCTATCTCAACCCCATCCATCACACCCCACTCTCTAGTGGTTGCCGTATTGACCTCTTGACAGATCCCTGCATTAATCGTGTCTTATCTAATAGTCCTGCCTTTGCAAATGCTCTTTCCTGTGATCACCCTTCCTCCATCACACTCCTCCTGGTCCATTGGCAAAAATCTTTCATCTCTCAAGACTCAGCCCAAGCATCTTTTAACACTATTTTCCTCCCTCCCTCCCTCCTACCTCCAGAATGAGTCAGATGTCCCTCTCAATACTTATCAGATTCTGCCTGTAACTACTAATATTTTTTTTAAATTGTGAATTGCTGTAAGGAAAGGTCCATGTCTGACTCATTCTTGTTGGATCCCCAGGACCTTACGCACAGTGCACCCTCCATAAATGCTGAGTGATTAAGTGGACAAAGGAAGCCATTTCATTTTAGGTCTCTGTATGTGCTCTACAGTAACTGGACCTTCAAGAGGGTAAAATGGGTCTATAATTTAGTGGGCCATGAGAATACTTTCCCAGGTGAACACAGAATCTATTGGAAATAGAGGAGTGCAGAGCAGAATACGGGAAAACTGCTCTACAATGCTTTGCAGGGCTTCAAGCATCCGTTTCCTGTAGACTAGTGCACCTATTGCTCGGCGCACAACCTTCACAGCACAAAAGCATGCATGGACGGTTCACTTGTCTTAGCCTTCATCTAAGGTTAAAGACATCATTGTTAATGTTATTGTTGTTATTCAAGTACAAAATTAGAGAATTTACATTTGCTCCACATGAAAATACCAAATCTCAAAGATTAGGGTAAATCAGGTCCATAACAGATAGGACAACTGACTTGTTTTTTTTTTTAAGGTCTGTCACTCAGAATATTTCATAATGGTCTAATTGATGTATTAGACCAGTATTTCTTTCTTTTTTTTTTTAATGTTTTATTTATTTCTAGGAGACAGAGAGAGAGACAGCGTGAGCAGGGGAGCGTCAGAGAGAGGGAGTCACAGACTGAAACAGGCTCCAGGCTCTGAGCTGGCAGTCAGCACAGAGCCCGACATGGGGCTCGAACCCACGAACTGTGAGATCATGACCTAAGCGAAAGTCGGACGCTTAACCAACTAAGCCACCCAGGCACCCCTAGACCAGTATTTCTTAAATGGGTTTTGTGAGCCAGAATGAAGGCTGACAAGAAGACAAGGAATTGGGTTTCTAAGTTATTGCTTATTGCAATCAAAGTTTAAAAAGAATTGCACATAAAACCTTTTTTCTGTCCTTTTCCTTACTTCCACTTTAGCTTCTCATAACTAAAAGATAAAGTCTAAACTTCTTATCTTGGCTTTCAAGCCTCCTTCACACTGGCCCCAGATTATTCTTCCAGCCCTGTCTCTAGTCACTTATTCCAGCCCAGCCACTCCGTGTGTCCAGTTTCCAGCACTTCTGATGCTTTGTTGTTGTTTTTTCATTCCTTCTTGTCTATCGACTGTCCTTGCCTCCTTGTATGTCTTTCTTCCTGTTCTTTTGAAATCTCCTGTATTCTTCCAGCCTCATTCAAATGTCTTCTCTTCTATGAATCCTTCCCCTTTCCCACTGGTATCCACCCACAAGAGTTAATTTCACTCCCTTATTTCACTCCCATATAGCACTCTGTCCACATCTCTATCCCCTGGCGGGTATCATCTTGTAAATACTAAGGACCAGTTGTTGTTCATTTTTGTGATTCCTATGCGTGACACAAAGTTAGCTGGCAATACTATTTTGTTAAATGCTAAAGAAATGACTGAATTGTTCACTGGAATTTACAAGAACAGGTGCAAGGTGTCAATAACAAGTGTAGTTATTTATGCCAAAGATGATGATGATTTTATGGGAATAGTACATATATTTTCTCCAATCCTCATCTTATAGATTTTACAGAGGCTCAGAGAACTTAAAGACGTTCTCTAAGACCACAAAGAGGGAGAGAATGCCAAAGGGAGGGTTATTATGTACAGGCCTATCTTGGTTCCAAAGCCTATACTTAACTCCCATGTGATAGGTGTAACTTGGCCCATGGCAAATGTATTCCAGACACCATGTTGGCAATTTACAAATAGTAAATTACAATTACACTGTAGGATGAACAACCTTGAGAAGTAGGTATCATCTCCATTTTACAGATGAGAGAGCTAAAGTAAAACAATCAACAAAACAAAAAAGCAACTGACGAAATGGGAGAAGATATTTGCAAATGACATATTGGATAAAAGGCTAGTATCCAAAATATATAAATAACTTACCAAACTCCACANTTTCACTCCCTTATTTCACTCCCATATAGCACTCTGTCCACATCTCTATCCCCTGGTGGGTATCATCTTGTAAATACTAAGGACCAGTTGTTGTTCATTTCTGTGATTCCTATGCATGACACAAAGTTAGCTGGCAATACTATTTTGTTAAATGCTAAAGAAATGACTGAATTGTTCACTGGAATTTACAAGAACAGGTGCAAGGTGTCAATAACAAGTGTAGTTATTTATGCCAAAGATGATGATGATTTTATGGGAATAGTACATATATTTTCTCCAATCCTCATCTTATAGATTTTACAGAGGCTCAGAGAACTTAAAGACGTTCTCTAAGACCACAAAGAGGGAGAGAATGCCAAAGGGAGGGTTATTATGTACAGGCCTATCTTGGTTCCAAAGCCTATACTTAACTCCCATGTGATAGGTGTAACTTGGCCCATGGCAAATGTATTCCAGACACCATGTTGGCAATTTACAAATAGTAAATTACAATTACACTGTAGGATGAACAACCTTGAGAAGTAGGTATCATCTCCATTTTACAGATGAGAGAGCTAAAGTAAAACAATCAACAAAACAAAAAAGCAACTGACGAAATGGGAGAAGATATTTGCAAATGACATATTGGATAAAAGGCTAGTATCCAAAATATATAAATAACTTACCAAACTCCACAGCCCAAAAAACAAATAATCCAGTGAAGAAATGGGCAGAAGACATGAATGGAAACATCTCCAAAGACGACATCCAGATGACCAACAGACACATGAAAAGAGGCCCAACATCACTCATCATCAGGGAAATACAAATCAAAACCACACTGAGATACCACCTCACACTGGCTGGCGTGGCTAAAGGGAACTCAGGAAACAAAAGATGCTAGCAAGGATGTGGAGAAACGAGAAAGCTGAAGTCTCCCCAAAACTCAACCATCTACCAGCCCAAATTCAACCATCTACCATCCCAAATAGGTTACAAACTATGCCAAGTACAGCAGTGCCTGGAGACTTGCAACAGAGACTTACAACCCAAAGAAATGTTAGGTTTTCAAACAATTTTTAACCAAGTTCAGTTCATTGAAGGCACATAAAGATACATAATAAAAAATAAAAATCACTAAGTAATTAAATATCTGAAGACACTCCACATTCTCTCAACTCAACAGCTCCCAATGTGAGTTTGTCCCAACTTGCCATAATCCTAAAGTCAACCTTTTATTCCAATTGGAACTGTCTTTGCTATACATCATCCATTCCTTTTCTTCTCCTTTGGATGATATGGTCCCTCCATCTCTTCTCTCCAAACCTCCCACATTCATCTAATATTCTCCTTTTCCTTTGCATCTGGACTTCTCTCTTCTGCAGCACGCCTTTAACAAACAATAAGACATTATTATTTTTTATTAAAAAAATTTTTAATGTTTATTTAGAGAGAGGGACACAGAGAGACAGACTGAGTGTGAGCGGGGGGGACAGAGAGAGAGGGGACACAGAATTCAAAGCAGACTCCAGACAGCTGAGCTGTCGGCACAGCTCAGATGTGGGGCTCAAACTCACAAACTATGAAATCATGACCTGAGCTGAAATCTGACGCTTAACTGACTGAACCATCCAGGCATCCCACAACAAGGCATTATTCTTAATGTTTTTATATCACTGTACATTTTATGCATTATAACTCTGCTCTTCTATATTAGCAATCAAGCATTATTATTACTTTACATCACTCTACATCATGTGTATGTACCTCAACTTTGACTTTCTAACTATACCTTAAGCATGGATCATTCCCTAATATAGTAAAGACACAGGTACTTTATACTTGCGTAACACAAAAACCACTCAGGATTGCCCTCTGATGTCTGCCTCAACAATTCCTTGAAACAGGCAAAGAAGATATTGCTTCCATTTTACAGATGAGGAAACTGAGATGCTAAGAGGCTAAAATAATCACCAAAGAAGTAATTAAGAGTTTGACTGCAGAGTGTGTCTTCTAATTTCCATACTCTCTGTATGAAAGCTTGCCACGATACATATTAATGGAGCCTGCATCTCTTCCTGACCTAAACACCCCCGCCTACATATGCAATGTTTAATCAAGGTGAAAAGTTGAGGTGTTAGGTACTGATGGCCAAAGATGGCATATCCAACCACCACTCCCCACCACCACCCAAGAAATGATTGTCCAC
Source organism: Crocuta crocuta (assembly GCF_008692635.1). Classification (NCBI taxonomy): domain Eukaryota; kingdom Metazoa; phylum Chordata; class Mammalia; order Carnivora; family Hyaenidae; genus Crocuta; species Crocuta crocuta. Next base: position 994,294 of record NW_027532169.1, on the reverse strand, counting down.
ATTGACATTTCTCTTTCCCCCAGAGTTTTACATCACTCAGAAGGACACTTGTCTCACAGACAAGAAAGTCCCATCTATGATGATGGTATCTGTCAGTGGCTGGGCTACAGGACATCAACATAGCAAACTGCATTTGGAGAAACCATATTATCAATATGATCATCAGATAAGTAGTCTTTGTTGGGTGGGGCTCTTTTTGTATTTAATGGAATGTTCTCTTTCAAGTCATACTGACGGCATATGTAGTTTGCCATTTTGGAAGCACTTTAAAGATGGGTGTATACAGAGTTATAATTTAAAAGCAGAAAGACGCCTATGGCCCCCCTGGGTAATAAGTACTACATTGTTCCCAGGTGATTTATTAAACTTTCCAAGCCTCCCCTCAACACTGGGCTCAAAGAGATAAAGTGGGTTTTACCCATAATATGCACCAAAGCCCAATGCTATCAGTCAGAAAGAAAATTAAGAGACATTTCAGAGTTGTGAAGCCAAGGCCTCCTTGAAAGTAGCATTCATACTCAATGTTATAAAATGCACTGGTTCATGATTTTCCTTTTGCTTTTAAACAAGTTCAAAGGAAGGAAGGTAACAGCCCTGTTCCTTCCTGGCCTCACAAACCTGTGCAATGCCTGATTTGTAGAGAAAAAAAGCAATTCCATTATTGCAAGCTTCCGATGCCTCAGATACTATGCTAAGTGAAAATCACTGAATACATTATCTCATTTAATCCTTGTAACAAAGGGGTGGGGTATGTACTATTATCCCCTTTCTACACGTAAAGACACAGAAGTTAAACCATTTTAATTTTCCAATTAGGAAAAGAACATATAAAATATTCCTTGCTTATAGGGATTGCTGGTCACCAGGTAATAGTCTCAACCATTTGACTGACAGTCATATACACCTCCAATGTTACCTTATTTCGAGTTCTGAACCACAATCACCCTAAACCTCCACTTCCAAACTCTCTAAGACTCACATCCATTTCATAGAACTCCTTCTTTCAGTTTGGAGACTTCCCAAGAAAAAATACTTATAAGAAAACATTTAAAAGAACTGTTGATCCCAAAAGAAATGATATACTAAATTCTGACTCAGTTAGACCCGGGTGTGAATCCTTCATGCTGCGCTGCTGTGGGCTTCGGCTGCCTCATCCATAAAACTACCCTACAAATTCTAAGAATAGATGAATTAAAATATGTGCAATATTATATAATATATATGAAAGCACTGCACAATTTTAATTGCTATTGCTATTATTATGAATAAACTGACAAAAAAGTAAAGTTACATAGAGGCACGTAGGATGTGTTGTGGAAATTAAATCAGACAGCTGTCTTTGGACCTGGAAATTCTCTCCAGGCGCTGCTAAGCATTCATTCTCACTGATCTAAGCTGCTTTTGTAAGAATGGAATGGTGCTCTTGCTAGCACGGGAGAAAAATCATCCTGGTTCTCCTTCTCTTTCCCTCTCTCTCTCTGCGCGCGCCCCCCCCCCCCCCTTCATTCCTCTTCACAGATTTTTGGCTGCTTTACACTTTTGGGAAAATGACATCTGAGTCTCATGTGGAAGAGAACTCCCAGATCATGGCATTCCCTCTTAAACCCAGCCGTACTGTCCTTTAGTGGCCAAAGCTGACACATTCTGTCACATGGAAGGCTCACACGCTACAGCCCCAGCAGTTAGTTAAGCCTGGTCAAACAGACCCCCGGTCCCATCTGTTAACAGCTTTATCACAACCAAATGATTAGTGCAGAGCCATCAAACACACCAAGCCCAGGGCTCTGTATTTGAAGAAATGTAGCCACTCAGTCCCGGCAAGAAACACCCTGGGTACACTTAATTTGGGGAATGAGGAGGGGTAAGGGTAGGAATCTTTGGTTAATAAAACACTAAGCCTCGAAGCACCAGAGTGTCTCTGAAAGCCTCTGAATGCTACCGAGTGAAATTCAGTCACTATAGGCCAGACCTGCCACCAAAATTTTCCTTCTGTAAAGTGTTTACACTGCAGATTTTTGTTGACCTTTTCTAGTCATGAAGTCAACCCTACCAATGCATCAATCACTGATGTCTGGTAACTCAGGAAGAATTAGTACCCATTTCCTGGGTAGGGTAATTCATTCCAAGATGGAAGAGAGGTGCCTTTTAAAAAATTTTTTTAAATTTAGGATGTAGTAGGTTCTATGATCACAGGGTTATGCTCCTTTTGGTAAAAGCTGCGTGGTGAGTAAATTAAAACTGCAAATCATGGAAACAGAAATGAAAGACCCACTAAACTCTCCCCGAGCCACAATTATTCAACCTTAGTGCACTGTTTACCTATACCTCTTAAGGCTGCTAGATGGGGAAAAAAAAGTCCCCCAAATTGTGGCAACTGTGAGTCATAATTATATTATTAATCAGAATTAGGACGAACATGGATACCACTGAATGAGTGGTTGTTTTAGGGCCACCTTGGCCCTGGAGAAAGTGCAGCCTTTGAAAATTAAGTTTATGGATATGTAAACGTACAGTGCATAATGTTGCAGCTCTGCCTAAATGTCTTCATAAAGTGCAAATTAATGCTGAGCCTAACTAGGCATTTGGAACGCTAACCTAGTTTTCTGTGTTTAGCTAATAGCTAGCAATTTTGCTTACACTTTTATCTTCTCATTACACAGCAATGATGATCATTTAGTAAATACATGTGAAAGGCCTCATACTCCATAGCACCTCTTCTGGGTTGGAAATAACCCGTTCCTAATACTTGTATTTATATAATTTAGTTACTGATACACCAAGTCAAGTATAGCTGTGATAAGGAACCCCCTAATGCCTCTTTTGGAGGCTAAGAACAGACCCATTCTCACATGGTTGCCCTGGGATGGCCTGACCAAACAAATGTAGGGTAGGGGCTGGGGGCAAAGGATTGTGGGGGCTCCAGAGCTTCAATGAACCTTAACCCTTTGAAAACCTAAAAGGGACTTAAAGGCTTGTCTGCTTTGCAAATTATTTATGATCATGGAGAGAGGTAAGGAAAGGCTATTTTCTAAGTAGTGAAATATTATGGAACAAGTCTGAAATAGACATACAGAAGAGAAAGATATAAAATGTGGTCTTTAAGGTGCTACCCAGTCCATTCCTGGACACATGACTAATATCAACCCTTATAATGTTTCCTCTTAGATGCAGGATGGCATAAAACAGGTCCCATCAGAGGATTTGGGGTGGTCCCTGGGTATTTGTTATTGTCTGCCAGGCATACAACCCATCTCTAAAGTATTATAGAGGCAAAATTCTTAGTTTGGTAGCAAAGCCCCAAACAGAATGATTTTGAATTTAAGATTCCCCATTCCTGCCATAGGAAGAGAAAGTTGAAACTGAACAGTGGTAATTTGGTACTAGGTCCAGGGTGAGCACAGGCAAGGATCTTTAATATCCACAACCAGAACTGGCTTAGAGGGTGGGGATTGGCTGGGCCCAGGAAGATGCAGGAAACAGGTTCCCCCACCTTCCTGCTGCCCAAACTCCGTCTGCTCCTAGGGGCAAGGCTCCTGTTCTCTTTTGGTGGCTTCAACAGGAAGTTGGCCGAGTCCCCAATTCTGCAGAGGGAATGCAGGCAGAGGGGAGCGCTGGGAATGGGTCCTACCCTAGGCACTTTAATGACAGTTGTGAGGGGAAATGGGGTAGACATGCTCAGTGGGAGGAGCCACTGAACTGGGGAATACTGCAGATCCGGGGGCTTTTTCTAGATGGCTCCCCTCCACACAGCCAACTCCCTGCACCAACAAAAACACTGCTTGGAAATCAGAATCCCCTCCAACACCCAGACACACAGGCAGGCAGGCACAAGCCCTACCCAATTCACCTCATCACTCCTGAAGCCACAGACTGGTGTAAGGGGCCTGAGGTCAGTGAGGCTGAGCTACCACTCCACTGGGAATTAGGAAAGGCTACCATCTAGAGTGGTATTTACCATATTGTGTTGTTTCAGGAGGGTTTTGCTTTTACTTGGTGTGGAGCAGGGCGTACTAGCAGGTTTTAGATCATCATGGCCAGTCCTGATGTGCTTGGGGAAGGCACGGAGGACCTCCACATCCCCCTCATCCCTGCGGGTGGCACTCTCCAGTCCTGCATGCTCCCGCAGTCTCTTGAAAGTGCCTAGATATCAGGGCAGGGCTCTGCGTCCATTTTGCCTGCCAGGAACCACCGAGTTTGGGAACTTTGAAAGCCAGGGGATGGCGGTGGGGGTTGCGAAGTCTCAGATTTGGGGACCAGAGTTCTCAGCAGGAAAGCAGCTGAAAATCAACACCCATCTGCCTCTTCTTTCTCCTCTCCCACCCCTTCTATATTCCAGGACTCCTTACAGATAACCACACCACACACACACACACAAACACACACACACACACACACACACACAGCACCCTTGGGCTTAGAAGGTTTTTAATTCTGAAGGCAGCAAACCCTCAGAACTGAAAGGGTCTTTGCCACCACCCCCTTCCCCTCCCACCCGCGAGGCTACTTGAGCGTCTACACACAATAAAATCCCATACGTTCCCAACAGCACAACAGAACCCAAACCCGCCAGGCGTTCCAGCGCGTCCCATACCTGATATGCAGACGATGAAATTGGCTTGAAGAAGAAAAAGCACCTCCCAGACTATTTCCATCCTCTGATTCTCATTCCAAGTGCATCACTCGACGGGAAAACAGGGGGGGAAGGGGGGAGCCCGACACGGCACACACACATACAAACGCGCACACACTTGCGAGCGAGCGCACACTCGCACTCCCACCCGACAGCCGGCCAGGGACAGTCACCCCCAAGATCAATATCGCAGTTTGAATTGTTCCGGCAAATCTCCCCTCGGGCTCGACGGACGTGCGCCCCAGATGTGCTGACACATGTCCGATGCCTCGCTGCCCCGGAGGTCTCCCCGATCGCCGGTCTCTGCTCCTCCTCGCACGAGAGGCGGAAACGGCACTAGCGGCGGCGGCGGCAGCCCCCTGAAGCCACCAGCGCCGGGCTCTTCCTGCAGAAACGAGACCCCGATC
>NW_027532169.1:987849-989244 GCF_008692635.1 Crocuta crocuta | reverse complement strand
AACGAGACCCCGATCCGCCTGGCGCCCCAAGAAGACATAGACGATAGCCCCCCGCCGGGCCGCGCCGCACGGTTCCGGGCCCCCGGCGCTCGCCGCTCGCTGGCTAAGCGCAGGCAGTCCGCGACAAGTTGCCCTCGAAGTCCGCCCCCCTCACCGGGGCATGGTCAGAGGCCGGCTGCCGCGCTCCGGGGCCGCTCTGCTCCTGCTTCCGGGGGACGGNTTTTTTTTTTTTTTGCATATTTCATTCCCTGCCCTCTCCCGCTCGTCCCTCTCCTGCGCCCCCCCTCCTTCCCCCTTTCCGTTCCAGTGCCAGAACACTACTTACCCCAGAGTTCTCCTCTCTGCACGTTCCTAGACCAGGTGCAACTCTCGCCCGCGAGTCCCTCACCCCCCGCCTCCCCGAAGGGGGGAGAAGCCGTCTTTCCAAGTCCGGGTGCGAGCAGTGGCCGCCGCCAACCGCGCCTCCGCTCAGCTCCGGGCGGATCCGAGACTACTGGAAACCCGGGCTTTAGGGGAGCCGGCTTCCCTTCTTTTCGGTCTTTTAGTCCGTTTTTCTTTCGGGGAGCTCAAGTGCTTGGAGGCTTTTGCCGGGCTCCAGAATACTCTGCCAGCGACACTCAGCTGCTTCCACCGAAGGAGATTTCCCCACCAAGTCCGCGCGCGCGCGCGCACACACGCCCAGCGCGCGGCTCTCCGAGTCCCCGGGGGAAGGTGGGGGCGGCGAGAGCACCACCCACCGCCGCGGCCGCGGCCCAGGCCCAGGCCCCAGGCCGCGGGTGCGCAGAGCGACTCGCCGCGACCCGGGGAAGGACGTGCACCCCGGCGGCCGCTGGGAATGCAGATGCGGGGGAACTGGGAGGAAACCCTGCGCTCGGGACCGTTCGCCGGGGAAGAGCACCCGGAGCGAGAGAAGAAAAGAAAAATTGTAGCACATTTGCATCGCCTGTATCGCCGCAGCAGAGGGTAGCGAAAGCCCCAGACCTACCTCTTTGGGAGTGCTGGTGAAGAGGGCGGGGAGGGGAATCCCTGGAAAAGATCTCGGATTTCTCGGCGCGCTTGTCCGGATTGCAAACTGTGACGTTTGGAGATTTTGCACAAGCGCGGATGGACACACACAACAAACACAAACACACACGTAAACCCGCAGGGGATTTTTTGCACTTTTTAATTTTTCGTGTTTAGAAGCCATTTCAGTGGGAGGCTCGGTCTAATCACCGCAGTAAGGGCGAATGAGTGGAGAGGGAGGAGGAGAAGGAGAGAGTACCGTTCCTCCGCACAGAGTCATTTAGGAAAGGCTTGCAGGCTGTGTGGTTTGGTGGGGCGGGCAGGGTTGGAGCCAAAGGAGTAACACTGCGGCGCTCCAGGCTTCTTGAACTGACTTCAACTTCCCTGGAA
>NW_027532169.1:965300-987810 GCF_008692635.1 Crocuta crocuta | reverse complement strand
CCAGAGTGGCAGGCGTGGGGGTGGGGGTGGGGGGTGGGAAGGAGCGGAGCGGAGCAGCCTGGGCTGCCTGGGCTGGATAGACTTGGGGAGCTGCGTAGCCCTGCTGCCCCTGGGGATTGGGACCGAGCACTACCGGCTGACTTGCTTTAACAAGGAGGTGTGGCCAAAGGATCTGTTCTCCCGTGACTGCCAAGGACTTCAGGTGGTCAGCACATTAAAAATCTCGGCCCAGATGAAGAAAGTACAGGATTCTTATGTGGGGAGCTTCGAGGCTCGGCGAGGAAGTCACCGAGATACCGGAACATTTAAAGAACCTGAGATAGTGAGAATGAATGAGCACATTTGGGAAATACATAGGGGATGTTTGTCTCTGCCTTGAAAGTCGACCCTGCGCCAAAAGCGATTTTTGAAGGGAAAGAAAGGAAAGGAGTTTGCCAAAGATGAAGAAATCCCACCCTAGCCAGGGTTTGGAAACATGGACAGTGACCGACCTTCTGCACTTGGGAGTGAAATTTGCTGCCAGCAGGAGAGCTCTCTCTGGAAAAAGAAGCGGTGCGCCTGGATTTTTATACCACGACCCATTTTATTTATTAATGAATTATGCATGTATTAAGCGAGTGCCTTATACGTAGCAAGCACTGTGGAGAAATGCTGGAGTCTCATAATTGAAAAATCCGTAAACCTTTCTTTCAGAATGCTTACAGGCCATATTCTACATCCTGCCTTAAGATCCAGTGCCAGTAAAATAATACCTAATTTTCCCCTTTTCAACTTGTGCACTGACCTTCTGCACTCTCAAGGAATAATCTATGCCCTGCCACCAAGTCCTTTCAATAAAAAAATCAAGTCATATGATAGTATTTAAACAAAAATAGTGGCACACATCAAAATTTTTTTGCCATGTGTCATGCATTGCCAAATCCTTTATGTGGATTTTCTCAATTGTCATTACATCTATATGAGAGAAATCTCATTATTACTTCCATTTTACAGATGACGAAAGAGAGCCCCAGAGTAGTTATTTGCCCAAGGTGTCAGAGTTATTAATTACTAGAGTGTAGAGTTGAGACCCAGGCATTTCAAACTCGTAAGATGTGCCCCACCAACTCCCTTCACGCTCTGCGAAATGAAAAGATTCATCCTGGGGAAGTTATTTTGTATTTAGGTAAAGCAGGAGTCCTCACAAGACACAGCTAGAAATTAAACAAAGGCAGGGTGAAATGCAATGGAATTGTATGCAGTTTAGAACTTAACTACTGTAGAGCTGAAAGACAAGATCGCTGGGAAAGAATCTCAGAGCCTGCTAATTGCCAGTTCTGTTCTCCACACTTGGAAGATGGCACCAAACACAACAGTTCCTCAACATTTAGTTTCAATATTCTCATTTTCTAGAAGAAAAAGAAAAACACTTTTTTGAGTCATTTCTAGGCTTAACCTGTATACCTTTTAAAGAAAAGCTCTGTGTTGATCCAGAAGATAACTCAGAAAAAGCATGCACTACTAAGTAGGAACCTTCTGTCTTCACTCTTTATTGAACTGTTTATATATTTAGTCTATACAACAAAAGAAATGAAAAAAATAACTCTATGTGGCTAGGAGTATTAATTCATCACAAGTTTGTTTCATACTTTAATGAGCTTGTACCCACAGCTTGATGACGACAAAGGATCTCTCTCCCCTACATCTGCTTCATCTTTTGTCTCTGTCCTACTCTACATTTCTCCCCTATGAATACAGTGCAAGTATGTTACAGTTACACATTTAATAGAAAGTCTTCATTCAGTGCAAGTATGTTACAGTTACACATATAATAGAAAGTCTTCATTCAGTGCAAGCATGTTGCAGTTACGCATATAATAGAAAGTCTTCGCTGAGCCCAGGTGTGGGGGCCGGTTCCAGTTTCCCATGGAAAGCAGGGGATTACAATTCTCCCCAGGAAAAGACAATATTGAAATCTTTGGAATGTGCCTTTGGAGTCTCTCTCCACCTCCTCTTTGTGTCAACTCCATAGAAAGAAGAGTGACTTATCTGATTGCTAAATTTTTTTGCGAGCTTGATATCCATTAAGGTGCATTTCCCAGAGGTTGGACACCTATACTAGAAGCCAAAGCTGATTCATCTCTCTTGGTGAACCTGCGTTCAGGCACAATGGACTCACTATTTCACTGGTCTCCATCCCATATCTAATTCAGAAAGAATAGTGGTTGCCTAAGGGAGGTGGAGGCCTAGAGAGGGTCAGGAGGGAGGGGTTACAAAGGATAAAAAGGAAACTTTTTAGAGTAATGGATATGATAAGTATCTTAGAATTGTGTTGATGGCTTATGGGTATATATATGTATGTCAAAAGTTATCAAACTGTGCACTTGAAACATGTGCAGTTTATGTCAATTAAATCTCAAGATTATCCATCCAGATGAATGATTCACTTTTGCAAACATAAGTCAGAGACTGGAAATAAATAGATACATTTAGTAAACCATGGCTGGGCTAGGCTTGGAACTCAACCTTAGTGTACTGTTGAGTGTACTGTTCTATGTGAAATGTCACTACTAAATTGCTCAGACTTTGCGAAATATTAAAAATTAAAAAGTTGTTCTTTCTTTAGTTTGGAAGCTATTATGTAAAGCAGTGGCTCTCACATTGTATCTGTGTCTTTATTTTACAGGTATTGGAATACGATGTTATAAAATCATCCACTTGGGAACAGGATAAACTCTCCTAGTATTAAGTGGAGAGTATTCCCTTAAAGGCAATAGAAATCATGCATTCGGTCATTCGTGGAGAAAGGCAGATCTTGGAGCAGAAATGAAAACTTGGGAGGTGAGTCTTAGAGTGAGCTAACCAAGGAATCCTTTTCTTCAGAGTTAGGATGAGAGGCGTCTGTACATTCAGAAGCCTGTTTAATGGTGATGGGAAATTGCATTTTGCCACTGAGACACGGGCTATGAGCTAGGTGGGGAGGAAGCCTTTTGGTAAGGCACGAACACACCCGGAACAAAACCAGTAAGACTGGCACGTAAATCTGTTATCTGAGAGCAATCATATCTAGTAACCAGTTAAAAGTTAGTCTCTGAATTTTTTTTTTTTTATATTTTTATTTATTTCTAGGACAGAGAGAGAGACAGCGTGAGCAGGGGAGGGTCAGAGAGAGAGGGAGACACAGACTCTGAAATAGGCTCCAGGCTCTGAGCTGGCAGTCAGCACAGAGCCCGACGCGGGGCTCGAACCCACGAACCGCGAGATCATGACCTGAGCGAAAGTCAGACGCTTAACCTACTAAGCCACCCAGGCGCCCCTCTGAATGTTTTTCCTTTCTGCTGTCTCTTCAAATGACTAGTGATGAACATTGTAACATTGTGTGGGAAAATTTCTGTGCCAACACCCAAAGCAGCCATTCCAAACCCAATATGGAAATGGTATTAGAAGCAGAAGCAAACTCTTGGTGTTACCCCAAACTGCAGAGTGTGATGGACAGTGACACAAAGGGCAGCCCATTGGCACAACAGAGAGCTATGTGGAACAAAGGGGTGGGTGGTGGTAAAGACCCTGGTGATAACATGGACTGTGAGCACAGTTGAGTTATCCCCTCAGGGACTCTTTAAGAGTTAGGTGAAGACCTGAAAATGGGGGGCCAGGACTCTGCTATCCAGTAGGCAGATGAAGGCCATCAAGCAGTATATTAGTTTCCTGTCGCTGCGGTGATATGTTATGAATTTAGTAGCTTAAAACACAAACTTTTTATCCTGTAGTTCTGGAGGTCAGAAGTCTGAAATGAGTCTTATGGGGCTAATATCAAGGTGTCTGCAGAACTGTGTTCTTTCTGAAGGCTCAAGAAGAGGATCTCCCTTCCTTGCCTTTTTCAGTTTCAAGAGGTCACATACATTCCTTGGCTCATGGATCCTTCCCAGCAATGGCTTTACTCCAATCTCTGCTTCCACCTTTATTCCCTGTTTTCCTTCTAAGGACCCTATGGACACATTGGGCCCACTTAGACGATGCAGGCTCGTCTCTCCATCTCAAAACCCTTCACTGAGTGGCATCTAAAGAAGCTCTTTTGCCATAGAAGGTAACATATTTATGGCTTCTAGGGATTAGGGTGGGAGTGCATTAGTCTGTATACCACAAACAGGTAGATATTTGGGTCACATGAAAAGTACCAAATATAGATCAATGGAGCTTCTCAGAAAGTAATGGAAAAGAAAAAAGAAAAGCTTGACAGTTTTCAATACCATTCAGTAATATACATTATATTTTTCAACAGAGAGTTTATGTGGGTTATTCGAGGTGTTGGTATGAGACCTTGTTCTCTACAAATGAGTCAAGCAGGAGGAGAGGTTAATGTATTTGAGTGGATGCAGTTCACTTCTCTGGACACAGAATGTGAAGATGTTGAGATGGCACATACCGCAGGACAACGGGTTATTTTCCTCTCTTGGACAGCAGGCTGGATAATAGGTTCATTACCACCAATGTGCATGATACTTTCTAAATATTCTCATCCCTTCCTATAATTTGTGACCAACTTAAAGGAATTTTTCTTCTTCAAAGGAGATAGCAGACATTTTATTCCTATCAAAGCTATACCTTATTTGACACTGAAGTTTAGGCAGATGGACAGTAGCTAGGGATGACACACCCTAACCGGATGGCATTTTGGCCAATGATTTTGGAAGCCATTTTGGAAGTCAGTGACACCCATACTATACCTTTCCTCTTTTCACCAATGTAAATTTCTCCTAGATATCCAACCTCCTGAACTCAAGCTCTTACAAATGGAAGGCTTATTTGCAATGAAGAAACAACAGAAACTTTGTCAACGATTGCTGGAAAAGTGAATAGGTTTATTTGTTAATTTACATCGCTCCAAACCTTCTTGCATTTTTCTCACGGATTTGATGGTAGATGTTTTACAGCCCATTTCAAGTGCACACTAATAAAATTCCAGACCTGATCTAGCCCCTTAACTTCCGGGGGAGAAGACAAAGGGGTTAAGGTGTCCAAGTTCAAATAGAAGCAGAAGCAGAGGCAGAATTAGAACTTGACTCCAGCTTTCCTAATTATTTATCTTTAAACCTTCATTGGTTTGCAAACTGGTCTTGTACACAGACAGCAAGGAGAAACTAAAGGGGTGGAGCACTCCCGACCAGTGGTTAGCAGGTTTGATGAGTAAGGGAACTTATACACGAGGCTTGTCTTGGGGGGCAGCAAGCTGAATATATCTCTGGACCCATCCAGAATCCTCAAAGTTTACAGAGAGGCCTTTACCAGATTCAGTTATGTATTCAGTACAGAAAGTCTCAATAGCATCACACTCTCTCCTTGAAACAGTTTCTGTGGCAGGGTCTGTGGACAGAGCACACAAGCCAAGGACAGGGGAGGGGAGAAGGAGTCTGATTGCCGAGCCCGCCTGAAGGTCAGCTGGAAGCCATGTCCTCTCGATGACCTTCTCCAAAAACCTACCACGCCCATCCTTCTCTCTGTTGTTACTAAGTAACGCATTGCAGCAGCTGAAACAAGGAAGATAAATATATTATCCAAATCCATACAGCTCAGTGGAAGATGCTTTTCCTGGATTTTCTACCACTCTCTGTCCAACAGACTTTCAACTCCAACCCATCATTTGTGTGTACGTGTGTGTACATGTGTATCTTTTTACGTTAAACGCTTTCTGGTGAGGTTTATACCAATAAGACTTCTCTCTTCTTAAGCCAGCTGCAGTACATTCAGGTAGCAGTTATAGATCAATATAGAGGATTTTAGCTTCGTAATGGTTCTAAGGGTTAAAGAAAGGCTTCAATTAGAACAACAGTATGCTCCTATCTCAGCTTGTATAATTTTGGAGTTAGCAACTAATGCATTAGGTTTTTAAATTATTTGCCAAGATTTTTTTTCACATTGCATCCCCAATGATCAGCGTTAAAATTACAAGTATTAAGTTTCGCTTTTTAGTTTGTTCTTGAAAAACACATTCTGGTTCGCTACTCAGCATTTTCTACAGGCTGGATTAGAGAGTCTCGTGTCCCATTTATGTATTAGGAAAATCTGCAAATAATGGGGGTGACAGATAGACCCAACGCCAAATATTTGGAGGCTCAGGTCAAGAGTAAGTCTGAGGGAGTCCTCCCTCCCCAAGCCATGGCCCATGTTCCTTCTCTTCAGCCTCCATCAGTGTGTCCCATTGTCAGGGGCCTCGTGTGGGGTCTTTCATGCTTAAATGAGACGCCTCAAGGTTAAGGGCTTCACGCCTGTGTTTCTTCCACACACACTCACATAAAGAGCCATTTCTTGGCCACACCCTCAGTCCTGGGTACGCACTCACCAGCACTACAGTTTTCTTGGAAAAACAGACTCATCCCCCTCAACAGTATTAGACATCAAATGCTTGTGCCCTTTTCTTCAAAGCATTGAAGGTGTTTGATATTGAGGAGCACGACAACTAGAAGATTCTGAAAAGAATCCCATTTCTAAATCAACCCAGAGGATGAGACCTTGCCATAAGGGGTCTCCACATCTCCCTTTTTTTTCTTCTCCTGCACATGGAATTTCTGGATTTGTAGCCAACTTCAGCAACAGATTTGTTTTTCTTCCTGATACCACCATGTGGATTTAATAAAGCAGGAGCTGGGTTGCCGTGGTAGGGAACCCACCAAGCTCTGAATCTGTTCTCTGATTGCTGCTAGACAGAGGAGAAAGCTCATTAAAACAAAAAGAACCTCCTGCCAAGTGGATCAGGAGAGGTGTGAGTGACCATAACCCTACCACAGAGTTAACAATCCTTGAGACCAAAGAGAGTTGTAAGACTAGAGCTTTTGTTACAAAAGTGTAAACATGCCTTTGGTCAGGGACTGTAACATATCAAGATGGCAGCAAGTGTCACATAAACGTATAACCAAGTGATGGTTTTCATCTCACTGGCTTGAATATCTTCTCTTAATGAATCTTTTAAGACCCTTATGAGCTGATGTTACCTTACACTGAATTTCCTCTTGGGAGGGGAAGGAACATAACACATGTGCAAACATGTTTCATTTTCATCTCCCATAAGATATTTTTAGGAAAATGGATTTTAAATGGATGCGAATGAGATCTTAAGTGCGTTTTAAACGATCAACTATTAAAAAACAGAGAGCATTCACTTCACGTCACTAATTTCTCTCATAAGACAGGGGTTCCTGGTGGCTGTTTCTTACCATCCTACCCACAAAATGGGACACAGAATTTCATCCTACCCTCAATTTCAGGTTTTTCATTAGAAAGAAAATGAGCAGAATGCGCTCTCATTTAAGTGAATTTCAGAAGGTGGCAGTGGTAATTTTTGGAGGTGTTGCCATAATAATTTTTGGATTCTTGCATTCAGATCGTCAATAACTAATTGAATTAGCATATTCAATAGTCCTCACTAACCAAAGAAAGAGAACAGAGCCCCTAATAAAGCACAATGTGAGAGCCACTCTCAAAGATTTCCCATTTACATTCAGGAATTTCATAAAATTCTCAAAGAAAATGGATTTTAATATACTTGAATTGCAACGACTCTTAGGGAGGTGCAGGGTGATTGTGTCATAAAATCAAATGATGGAAAGCTTGGATAAGGCCCATTGGTATAGGGAAATCAGGTCTATAATGGTTCAGACACTGACTTTGATCCACACCAGCCACTGAACGCTGTCAAGAGAGCCTCTTCTGGGCACCGTCTCCCAGCTATCTGCTTTACACCAGCAGGGTGCAACCTTGAGTCAGCCTGGATATGCCTTATCACCGTGGAGAAGCAATGGCCAAACTTGGAGGTAACTAGAGGTAAGGGAACTTAAGAGCCTCCCCCTACACCATTCCCCACTGAGGGGAAGACACTTCTAGCTACTCTAGAGGAAACCCTAATTAGATAATGCAGACCCAGCAAACAAAACAGGGTCCTGTTGGAACACACACACACACACACACACACGCAAAACATTTGTTATTTTTCTGAGAGAATTTAATGTAGAGAATTGGTTGAACAGGCATTGTGATGACCAAAAAGCCAACAGGAAACACTAAATTAACAGGGACAGAGTAAATGTAGGGAACAGCTACCACCATGATGACTGGGAAGACAAAGATGTTAGGGTTACCAGAAGCCTGGGCGAGGGGTTCCTGATGGTCTAGGACCCCTACCCCTCAAGACAAGGTGCTCTCCCATTGGTGCTGGTACCTGAGAAACTCCGAGGAGGAGCTGTCACTCAGACCCTTGAGGAGGGTACTGCTCCGCTGAGACTAATACCTTTTATCTCTGATGCGGCGCCAAGGAGGCAGTTTCTGACACCACTGGAAGAAAACTGAAAAGTGGACCAACTGCCCTTTGCTGAAGCAAGAGCTGTTGCTGGAGACACTTGGAAAGACTGGAGCAAAACTGAATGGATCAAGTCCTTTCTCTGCTTCCTGCCTTCTCATCTCCCTCTACCAGCCCCTGTTGGCAAAAACAGGCACAAAAGAGCCTGACAAATGAGAAATGTGTTTGATAAAGACTCAGCCACAGCATCACCGAGGGTGGCATGAACTGAAAACGAAAGGTGATAGGTTAATACCTGGCCCCCACTAATTCCAACGGCAGGACTTTGATGGAGGAAAATTATTCTCTCATGCTATAGAGCTACTACATAGGCTGCCGTCATCCGAGATTTTGAAAATGAAGTGTTGCTTCTCGGCTGCTTTTCACAGGGCTTGATGAGACCTAAGTACTTTTCTCTCTGATTCACCAGCAGTTCTGACACGTTACACATAACTCCGTATACTGTACGTATACTTTCCAGAACCTGTTTCTGTGTTAATTTCCCACTGCCTTATGAAACTAAGCAGCTTATCCCAAAGTGTCTTCCCCTGCCTTCTAATATCATAACTTTGGCTTTTCCACCATAATCAAAGGCTGAGCCCTCCTCCTAAGAAGGATTGGGACCAGCTTCCAAATAGCCAGTGGTGCCAAAGATGATGTTTCACTTCCATGTTCCTAGAACCTGCCAGATAACAGTGTTAGATGCAAAAAAAGAAAAGATGTCTACTAGCCTGGAGACTTGATCCTGAGGTCATCTGAATTGGATGGGCAATACAGCTGACCTACAGACTTAGAAACCATTATAGGAGCTCACAAAAGAAACGTCCAATATGAACCATGATAGCTGGGCAAAGCTTGATGGCAGAGGTGAGTCACCCTAAATTCAAAGGTATGCTAACCTTAGCACTGCAGAGAACACAATGGATAAAGAGACATTGGACCTCGAATCAGAAGTTTGGTGTTTGAATCTGAGGTTTACTATTCACCATCTATGAGATTTCAGAAGGCACTTGAGTGCTTTAAGCCAGGGTTTCTTTTGCAAAAGCAGAATGAAAACATCTCTTATGTAGAATTGTTAAGATCGTTGCATGAATAGCATACATAAGAGCATTTAATGCATTATAGCTACTTAATAATTGTTAACCTAAATCTATATGGACCTGTAATTGGAAAATGTAATATGTGGTTTAAAAAACATGCCAACTGGGAATTTTAAAACAGCAGATAGGGGCGCCTGGATGGCTTAGTCGGTTAAGCGTCCGACTTTCGCTCGGGTCATGATCTCGCGGTTCGTGGGTTCGAGCCCCACGTCGGGCTCTGTGCTGACTGCCAGCTCGGAGCCTGGAGCCTGTTTTGGAGTCTGTGACTCCCTCTCTCTCTGACCCTCCCCTGCTCACGCTGTCTCTCTCTCTCTCCTAGAAATAAATAAAAAAAAACATTAAAAAAATAAAACAGCAGATAGCAGACACTCAGCATATAACAAGTTATGGCTCTCATGCACCCTGTTCTGTATCCCTTTTCACCCCAGCTAATACAATGATATCTGATTAGCTGGTGGGGTTCTGTGTTAGGAAGGTGATGTAAAGTGGAGTAGACAATTATACAAACATATTTATATGTTAAGCAAATATTTATCTGATGTTCACTAACTAAACTTTTTTTTTTTCTTATTCTTATTGGGGCATGGTGGGGGGCATCAGGAAGGTACTTGAAGGAGAACAGAGATAGGAATGAGAAGGCATGGGTTGAAGTCACCACTTTGCCATTTGAAGCGATGTGGGCAAGTTACTTGACATTTCCCCAAATAGGTTTGTGTTTTACTTGTTGTTTTTGTTTTGTTTGGCTCTCTAATAGGTGGACTAGTATCTACACTACTGGGCTGTGTTGAGTAATACATGAGGTAAAACATACAAAGTGCCTGGTACAGGGGTACCTGGGTGGCTCAGTAGGTTAAGCTTCCAACTTCAGCTCATGTCATGATTGCATGGTTCGTGAGTTCAAGCCCTGAGTCCAACTCTGTGCTGACAGCTCAGAGCCTGGAGCCTACTGCAGATTTTTTGTCTCCTCTCTCTCTGCTCTTCCCTAGCTCACACTCTGCTCTCTCTCAAAAATAAATAAATGTAAAAAAAAATTAAAAAAATTTTAAAGCAAAGTGGCTGGTACAGAGTCAGCCCTATGTTCATGGGGGCCATTACTTTTAGCTCCTAAGCTCTCAGTTTTTGTGCACAGATAGGTGCAATGGGCAGTTTGAGTCTCAAGGCTTTGCTGCTTAGCTAGCTGTGTGATCTTGGGTAATTGACTTAAAATCTCCTGGTCTTAGTTTCTTCATCTTTAAAACTAAGAGACAAATACTGAGTGTCCCAATTTCACTGGATAAATGGGTAGTGGATCTGATGGAAAAAAAATCAGTGCAAGACACCTTACATATGTGTAAATATACATATATCTGTATGTATACCTGTGTGTATACGTATGTGTGTATATATGCATATGCTATATGTATATATACATATATGCACATACATTTCTTTATTAATTTTTTTAAATGTTTATTTATTTCTGAGACAGAGAGACAGCATGAGCAAGGGAGGGACAGAAAGAGAGGGAGACACAGAATCGGAAGGAGGCTCCAGACTCTGAGCTGTCAGCACAAAGCCCGACATGGGGCTTGAATTCACAGACTGCAAGATCATGACCAGAGCTGATGTTGGAAGCTTATCCGACTGAGCCACACAGGTGCCCCAGTATGCACATACATTTAAATCTTGATTTGGACTTCGATTGGGAAATGTCTGAATATTACATAATTTATCTATGGTAACCCTGGGATTGGAAGTTACTGATTAACACAAGAGAAGGGCATCAAAATCCAGGCCCTGCTGTGACACTTGAGGAGAGGAAATGTAGCCTCTCATTTGTTACAGATAAACATTAATATCTTTATTCCATTCATTAATAATTAATTGCCCCAGGCTCTGATTCAAGTATAACTGTACCTTATGAAAGACCACAGCAGAGAAATATTGTGCAAAATGCAAAACACCAATTTTATCACGAGTAATAAAAATTCAATTAAGTTTCGAATAAATGTGCGAGTTAGTAACCCAAGCTTAACATAAAGCCACGGAATGTAAATAGATTTCGGAAAACAAAATAACAAGGGTGTGACAATTTATAAAGTGTATGGAAAATCCATCACTGCCTTCCACACACTGGCAAGAAAAGCCCCACATTATGGGAGAGGAGAATAATTTTTGACATTTTTATTGTGCTTTATAGCTGGAGCAGTCCAACAAGGAAGCTGAGTAGGAGAGTTCTCATACAGCGTGGCTTGAGGGGAAATAAAAAGTAAATCTCCCAGAATTATTTCTTCCACGTACCTTTGCTGGGGCCTGGGATCCTGAAATGTTGGCGAGGGTCTTCACTTCAGAAAGTGTGGAAATATGAGCATGAACGTGGCATCAGAGGGTTTGGGACCTGGTCTGGGCTCTGTCCTTCATTTGCTGTGTAAGTGTGGACGAGGCCATTCACATATACGATCTTCAGTTTACACATCAGAAACATAAAATCACTGATGCTATTATTGCTAAACGTGTTATGAGAAGATAAAACGAGATATTAATTAAAGCACTTTGCATATATTGTGGAGGTTCACGATTGTCACGGAAGCGGCAATGTTATCGTGTAATTTGAGAATTTTAGTATCTTTCATTGTGTGTTTTTTATTCATGCAGAATTTTCATGTTCAGGTAACATTGTTCTTCTAAAGAAGAGCCTCTAAAAACAATTTTTCCAGCAATTCCATGATTTCTCAGAAGAGTATGGCAATTCTCATTTGAAAATGGATTTTAAGGGGCACCTGGGTGGCTCAGTCGATTAGGTGTCCAGCTTCAGCTCAGGTCATGATCTCGCAGTTTGTGGGTTCGGGCTCCTCGTTGGTCTCTGTGCTGACAGCTCAGAGCCTGCAACCTGCTTCAGATTCTGTGTCTCTCTCTCTTTCTGCTCCTCACTGCTCTTGCTCTCTCAAAAATAAATAAACATTTAAAAATGGATTTTAAAAGTCATGCCAAAATAAAATGGCTAATTTATAGCCACAACCAATTTGTTTTTTGAAACTAGAAGCTGTATAAGCAAGTTTTATCATTCACTTTCTTCAGTAAACTCAAGTTCACCATTTATGAATATATTCTAAGGAATAAGTCAAAGATTTTGAAGCAGTCTCTTAGAAAGACTCTCAGCAGTGTTCTGCATGGTGATATCATGGTGGATCCCCTGGGTTAGAGCATCCCAGGGCTGGAAAGGACCACTCAGACAGCCGTCTGCAGCTCTCTGCGTCATGCTAAAACTCCTTCCATAGTCGTGCCCATCGCTCGTGGTCCTTAAGTGATACAGGACTCACCATTCCACATTGTAGCCATTCTATCTTTGGTTATTTATGCCTTTTGGAAATCCTTTCTAACAATGGGGCTGAAAGCTGTTTTCCTGTAACTTTTTTCCTCCGAAACTGCCATCTCTCCTGGCTCTATCCATTCTCTATTTAGTCCTCTTTCAAGTAAACTGATTTTCAGGTTTTCAGTGATTTTTTTTCATTATACTCAATCATTTTTTAATAGCCTGGATTCTTCAATCTATGAAACCGTACCCAGAATTACGTGTATCACTTCCAGTGTGTTCTGACCAGAGTAGGTTGGAGGCTTGTGTGTTGACGTGTGTGTGTGTGTGTGTGTGTGTACATATGCATATGACTTTATGTCCTCTTGCTTTTAATAACAGACTGTATAGGAAATAATGGTGTTTATTTATTTACTCAATAAATATTAATTAAGGTCTTTGTACATGCAGGGTGCTGCTCCTGATAATCAGATATCAAAGATGTACACAATAGATCAATTTCTTATTCTCGGGAGGCTAGTTGGAGAGAGACAAATATATCAATATATAATTATATAGATAAATGTTGAGAAGATGAAAGTACTAGTAAGGTAACAGGGAATGGTTGATGAAGAGAGGGTAGTTCTTTGAGATCAGGTGATCAGGATAGTCCTTGTTAATGATGTAACTTTTTAAAAAATTAGTATATCTTTTAAAAATTTTATTATTGAAGTACACTTGACATACAATGTTATATTAGTTTCAGGTATACAACATTGATTTGACAACTCTATACTTACTCAGTGCTCACTATGATAAGTGTAGCCACCATACAGGGTTATTACAATAAAATTGACTATATTCCTTGTTCTGTAATTCTCATCCCTGTGACTTATTTTTTTAATTGAAGTACAGTTGACACACAATGTTACATTAGCTTCAGGTGCACAACACAGTGATTCAACAAGTCTATACATCATGTAACTTGTTTACTTTATAACTGAAAATTTGTACCTCTTAATCCCCTTGATCTATTTCACCCATGTTCCCTAATGCTCTCCTCTCTGGCAACCACTAGCCTGTTCTCTGTAATGATGTAACATTTAAACATCTTTTTAAATGTTTATTTATATTTTGAGAGAGAGACAGAGCATGAGCAGGGAAGGAGGCAGAGAGAGAGGGAGATACAGAATCTGAAGCAGGCTCCAGGCTCTGAGCTGTCAGCACACAGCCCAACACAAGGCTCAAAATCATGAACCATGAGATCATGACCTGAGCCAAAGTCGGACACTTAACCAACTTAGCCACCCAGGCACCCGAAGACGTAACATTTAAATAGGGGGCAGAAAAAAGCAAAGGAATAACCCAGTGGAATCTGAAGGAAGAGCATTTCTGGCAGAGCTAAGAGCAAGTGCAAAGGTCCAGAAGAAAATGAGCTTGCTATGTCTGAGGAACCATAAGAGATCTGGGTGCTTTTGGTTACATATGCACAAGAGAGGGTGTTAAGAGGTGAGGTCAGAGAGTTAGGCACCAATCAGATGCTATCACAGCTTGTAGGCTTTGATAACAAGTTTGGATTCTATGCCGAGAGGGATAGCAAATCCATTGGGTGTTTTCATCAAAGACTGTCATTTTGAGATCACTGACTTTGGCTCCAGTACAGAGAATTGACCTGGATGACAGTGGTAGGGAAGCCATGGAGAACAGAAGTGGGGAGATCACCTCAGAAGAATGACAGCTGCAGACTAGACAGGTAAAGTGGTGTTCTGATGACCAATTCCAGGGTGTATGTATGCGTGTGAGAACGATGGAGGTTCCCACACCAACGAGCAATGCTCAAGACACCAACTGGGTGTCCTACAGTTCAACCCAGTTCTGACACTATCTGCCTGGAGATAGCATCAGATTGCACAGGTTGAGGGCTGAGTCCCGCAAGTCTGCCCCCCCACCCCAAGACTTCAGACACCAGTCCAGTCCCAAGCTCAGGTTGTGACTTGTACTTCTGATCCACTGGCTATAGATCAGAAGTTCCCACAAGCCCCTCAGTGGGTTCAATTAACCCTAGCTAGAGCAGCTCACAGAATTCAGGAAACCGTTTTACTCTCTAGATCACTGATTTATCATAAAAAGGTATTAACTCAGGAACAGGTAGATAAGAGAGATGCAGAGGGCAAGGCAGGGTGAAAGGGCTCCATGCTTCCTTGCCTTCTCCAGGCTGGGCTTTCCCAGCACCTTTGGGTGCTCACCAACCCAGAATCTCTCTGAACTCTGCCCTTTTGGGTTTTTATGGAGGTTTCAGTACACAGGACAGATTCAACCCCCAACCCTTTTCCTCTCCCTGGAAGTGTGTAGGTTGGGAAGGAGAGAGGAGGGACCTTAATTGCCAACTCACCAATGGCTTCCAAGGGAACCAGAACCTCAAGTCACCTCATTAACATAACAAAAGACACCTTTCTTGCTCTTATCATTTAGGATAATTCCAAGAGCTTTTGGAACTCTCTGGCAATGACAGGATGAAGAACAAATATATATTTCTTAGGATAAATCACAATATCACAGCCAAAGATGTTGGGACCTTGAATTAGGGCAAGTGGTTCAATTGGGGATCTGCTTGAAAAGTAGTGTTCACACAGGACTTGTTGACAGTCACAGGGATGGGAAAATAGAGGGTTAAGGAATTCATTGTAGATCACGTGCATGATGGTTTTTACAAACAGGTAAAGAATCATGGGTCCAAAGAAAAGTTTTACTGATATGTGAAAACTTATATTCTGACATACCCATTCACAGCATGGCACAACCAATAGTATAACACTGGACTAACTCATATTTTTTAAGCCTTGTTACTCACAATTTGGCCTTGAGCAAAAAATTTCCCATCTCTGGGCACCTTGGGTTTTTTATATGTAGAAATTAAAGCGTAAACTATATACTCTCTAAAAGTCCATTTACTTCATTTGTGCAATGTCTCTAAGGATTAAACACAACCTTTATTTGCTAATAGATATTCTGAACCCATTAGTAACATTGCTGGTGACTTTGCTTCTTAGGGGCCTGTAAGGGAAGTATTTCCCAAAGGAAAAGTGTATAGAATTCCATTAGGAGTGTACCCAATGAATTGAGATGTCATTTAAAGCTTACGCAGAATCCCATTTTGATGACCTGACCTAATAAAACAGACTGAATAAACAGAAATTTGCCTCACTAATGCCTTGGGCAGAGGGAAGAGGTTCAATCTAGTTATTATACTCTACTATGTGTTTGACAATGTTTCGAGTTCTTCAGCCAAAAGATTAACCTAAAAAGTCAGTAAATGTTTGTTCAGTGGGGAAAGAAATGCATGATGATTGAATTACATATTATAGCTTCATTGATTGACAGCAAAAGTACTGAGATATTTGGCCTGGTAAATTGAAACTCTTGCTTAGGAAGAAAAAAAAAAAAGAAGAAGAAACCTTGATTGTGTAATCAGAGCATGCTAACACACTGTTATTATTTCAAATATGTGGTTTCTCCCTTTTGCAAAAAAAAAAAAATCTGCAAAGGAGTTTTGGTTTGTTTACACAAAAGATCCTATAGGCCAGGATCATGAAATATAAATAGGTGAGCAGCCAGAACTGACAACGGAAGAAAGTTAGAAACGGGAAACGTTTGGGCAAAGTGGGAGGAAAATGTAGGAGAGAGCAGGACACAGGGCAAATTCGAACACTATACCACTCTCTTACCTTCCGTTACCCTGAGTTGGTGAGAGAGGAGTAATACGGAACAAATTCCTCCATGAATCTCATCAAATTCCTCTTATTAACTCTTGAACCATTTCTGTCAAGAGAAAAAGTTCACTTGGAAGCCCTCCTTTTAAAAGCATCCAAATAAATAAGGGAGTTCAGTGTACCTTTTCACTAGCCTTTTGGTCAGTGGTTCTCGAGCTGTAATGACTGTAGGAATCACCTGGGGAATGTGCTGAAAATACAGATGCCAGGGCTCCACCCTCCAAAGATGCAGACTTCGTGTCTGAGATGGAGCTCCCAACCTATCTTTATACTAAGCAGCTCAGGGAGGTCCACAGACCACATTTGAATATTCATCTTTTAAGAGGCCATAGAGTATGCAGTCAGGCTGTTTCCCTTCATTGCATCAAACCTGAGCGGAAAAGGATAATTTTTCTGGGATAGGAACATTTATCTATGCTGAAATTCTATAGGTAGAGGGGAACTATAATCAAACTGGCTGACGGGATAAAATGCAAAGTTCAAACCTCTGCTGCTTAAGAGAAACGCACCACGAAAACGGGCACATGGATGAAAATTTTTATTCCAGCTCAGTAGAACTCAAGGTAAGAAACATTCAATGGGAAAAAGCTGGTTATTTTATACTGCTAACAGCATAGTCTCCAATAAAGAGATAACAATTGTGAGCATTTATGCACCAAAACAACATCAAATATATAAAATGTAGCTTTTCAAAATAGGGACACTTTTGAAAAAATTGTGAGAGGTTTTAATATAATTATAAATTGTGTAATTGAAATAGTCTTCCACCTGATTCTATCCAGTTTCCTCTATATTTAATTTGTATTAAAGGCAACATAAGCCTTTTATTGATTTTGGTAAAATCATAAAAATTATTCCATGCTTAATTTGGTAGTGAAAAGTAGAGCATAGAAGGCGAGCAAAACAAAACAACTGAAAATACTATTTATCTGAAATGAAAGATAAGATAAAAAGCCAATGAATGGCCCAGTCTTCAAGGTAATCAGTAACATGTAACAGCAATTTTAAGTGAGAGTGGATTTAGGAGACCCTATGCCAGACATAAAGGATACTTTTTATTTATCTAAATGGACTTTTAGATAAATAAAATACTTTTTGAAGGGGGGGTTGTTGTTTTCCCCCCTTCAAATGTAACCATGCTATGTTATCCATTATAAGTTTATGGTATGTGTGTGTGCGTGTGCGTGTGCGTGTGTGTGTGTGTTACACTAATAGGGGGAGAAACTAGTAGAAACAAAAATAGTGATTAACAAAAAACCTTTTCTGTTTGCTTCCAGAATGTGTTAGTACATAAAAAAGCAACATAGTCTTTGGGTTTTTTTTGTTTTGTTTTGTTTTTTTGTTTTCCAACATAGTACTTGTATACTTCTTTGTTTTATGGCATGATGAGATATTTTAAGCTAATCTTGTATAATTCTTGTTCAAGATCTAAAATTAAAAATTTCTCGGGGCGCCTGGGTGCTCAGTCGGTTAAGGTTCCGACTTCAGCTCAGGTCATGATCTCACGGTTCGTGGGTTTGAGCCCTGCGTCAGGCCTTGTGCTGACAGCTCAGAGCCTGGAGCCTGTCTTTGGATTCTGTGTCTCCCTCTCTCTCTGACCCTCCCCTGCTCACGCGGTCTCTCTCTCTCTCTCTCAAAAATAAATAAAACATTTAAAAAAATTAAATTAAATTAAAAATTTCTCAAAGAGCCCAGGTATTTAAGACCAGAATCTGTGTGGTAGTGGTAGGAGTAGCTGCATTGTTTCTGGGCCTTTTCAGTGGACAGCATGGCAGGGGGGAGGGAATATGTGTGTTTATGTACATACATGTATACATGATACATGTGTATATAAATATGAATATGTGTGTCAATATACACATATATTTAGTTACTTGAATTGATAAAGATAAAATGTATGCTTCCAACTAAAATTTAGGGTTACCAAGTTTTTTTTTTAAACTTTTATTAGTTTTTTGTTTTTTTATCCATATGTCTTTTATTTTATTATTTTTTTNGGGTTGTTTGTTTTTCGGGCGTGTAGTTTGGTGAGTTCCTTATAGATTCTGGATATTAACCCTTTATCTGATATGTCATTTGCAACTATCTTTTCCCATTCCGTTGGTTGCCTATTAATTTTCTGGGTTGTTTCCTTGGCTGTGCAGAAGCTTTTAATCTTGATGAGGTCCCAACAGTTTATTTTTGCTCTTGATTCCCTTGCTTTTGGGGATGTGTCAAGTAAGAAGTTGCTGTGTAGGGTTACCAAGTTTTAAACTTAATCTCTTCAATCTTACATCTATATAACATGCTGTTACGTCAAAAAGCTTTGGTTTCCAGGGTCACCAACTTAATAGTTAATGTGAAATTCCAAAGTTCATGACAGTCTCAGAATAACAATGCCAATGCCACCTCAAAGGCATGGTCACTAAGATGTTTTAAAAATAATCTTACTGCTGGGGTGCCTGGGTGGCCTTGTCGATTGAGCATCTGACTTTGGCTCAGGTCATGATCTCACAGTCATGGGCATCTGACTTTGGCTCAGGTCATGATCTCACAGTTCATGGCTTTGAGCCCCACATCAGGCTCTGTGCTGACAGCTCAGAGCCTGGAGCCTGCTTCAGATTCTGTGTCTCCCTCTCTCTGCCCTTCCCCTGCTGGCATTCTTGTCTCTCTCTTAAAAATAAATAGACATTGGGCCCCTGGGTGGCTTAGTCGGTTAAGCGTCCGACTTTCGCTTGGGTCATGATCTCGCGGTTCGTGGGTTCGAGCCCCGCGTCAGGCTCTGTGCTGACTGCCAGCTCATAGCCTGGAGCCTGTTTCAGAGTCTGTGACTCCCTTTCTCTCTGACCCTCCCCTGCTCACGCTGTCTCTCTCTCTCTCTCTCCTAGAAATAAATTTAAAAAAAAAAGGAGAAAAAAATAAATAGGCATTAAAAAACTTTAAAAATAATCTTACTGTTTAGGATATATGCTATTAGAGATATTCAGTTTACATTGCTTGAGATAATTCCATGTATGGCTATGCTACTAACTCAATACACAGCTGGGTTCCTTTGTTTTACTATACTTTTGATTTTTAGGAACTGCTTTTTAAATTTTATTTTTATTTTCTATTTTTGTTAAATATCTGATCCTGAGATAAAACATATAAAACAAGATATAGAGATTTCTAGCTTCAATATCTGCCCTTTAGACCTTCTTTTTCCCTCCCGTAAGTTACCTTTTTTTTCAATTTGTCCTTTTAAAAATATTTTTTATTTTTATTTTGTTTATTATTTTTTGAGAGAGAGAGAGAGAGAGAGAGTAAGCAGGGGAGAGGCAGAGGGAGACAGAGAGAATCCTAAGCAGACTCTATGCCTACTGCAGAGCCCGACTCAGGGCTTGATCTCATGACCATAAGATCATGACCTGAGATGAAATCAAAAGTCGGATGTCTAACCAACTGAGCCAACCAGGCACCCCTCAATTCTTTTTTAAAATGAGCAAACAGCATACATGTTTGTGTGCTCTCTTTTTAAACACTTTTCTCCACCTTGCATTTTTCCCCTTAATGATACATCAAGAGATATAGTGGTAAATAGAAGAAATATTGTATTTCTTGTACTGAGTATTATAATTTCATACCTGTAATACAAATCAATCTCAAAATTAGTAGATGATTTAAGTCAGAGACTCTGATCAAATTCGGTGCCCCCCGTATCCTAAAATTAGTTAACTGAACTGTATTTGAATGGCTCTGATTCTTGTCCTGAAATTCACACCCAGAAATCCAGTTCTCTTGGCTCTTTCATAGAGAGGCTTTCTTCCTCAGTGCATTCGTTTTATTTTCTTTTGAATAAACAAATGCTTGTGGAGAAGTTGGTGTTAGTTACTAGGTATACCAACATGCATTAGATGCTTTCTGGCTTCATATAGTTTAAATGTGAGCAGAGGAAACATATCTGGTAGTGCCAATACAGTGCGATAAGTGCTTGGCACATGGTCCTTAATTTCCCGTGATGGGTTCAGTGACGGTACAGTCTGTGGGGGGCATGTTGAGAGACTTCAGGGGTATCCGCTTGGGCTTTCATGCTGGCTTGAAGGCACAGGGAGAAACACATCGTAGACATTTAATAAATAGTAATGTTTCTCTTCTCCCCGCTCTCTTCCCCAAATAATTTCCTTCCTGTAGAGCTAAGTGTCATTTCATCCTCTGACTCACCATTCTCGGTAACAGTCATACTCTCTGCATTAAGTATGATCTGCCCAGACAGTCACCCCATTTCGATTAGTTTATCATTTTGAACCTCTCCTTTCAGTGCCTCCCCTCTCTTCCTACCCCCTCCTTTTCCTTTGCCTAATGCTTCTGTTTTATAGCTTTTCCAGTCATCCCTGCTGTTTACTCTCTTATTCTGATGTAACCAATCCCACTCATACAAACTCAATTCATTCCGAAAGGAGACTTAATGTGCCATAAAACTAACAGGGAGATTGCTCTCAAGGTGGGCAATAAGCTGACACAGCACACAGGTAATATTTATACAGCAATACTACTTTGAGAAATACCAGCCACTGCACTGCTTGCAAATCACAGGGTAATTATCCGCTTTAGGTTCTTAATCACTGGAGCAAAGCCCTTCCTAAGTAAACACAAATAGCAAAAGTGAAGCTGGATGCTGATGGAAAATGAGACAAGGGAGAGACCACCTCTGGGGGTAAGAAGTTAGGAGGGGGAAGGTACCTCCCTGCATCTTTATGGAGGTAATAAAGTACGGTGGTCAATATCAGGGTCTCCGAACACAGAAAGACACAGGTTTAAATAATGTTGTGATTCTGGGCCAGTTGCTTGAGCTTGGTGTGCCTTGGTTTTCTTCCATGGAAAATGGGCATGATATTGCTGCCTTACAGATTAGTGATAGGGATAGAGTTACACAGTGTATCTAAAGTGATGGGACTCAGGGGCCCCAAGGTGGCTCAATCAGTTAAGCATCAGACTCCTGATTTGGGCTCAGGTCATGATCTCATAGTTCATGAGCTCGAGCCCTGGGTCAGGCTCTGGTCTGACAGTGCGGAGCCTGCTTGGGATTCTCTGTCATCCTCTCTCTCTGCCCCTCCCCTACTCTCTCTCTCTCTCTCTCTCAAAATAAATAAACATTTAAAAATAAAGTGCTAATAATTAATAAACACATAAATGTTTCTTCTTACCAATATCATCACCATCTTAATCTAGAACCATCAAGTTTTTTCTCACTAGGGACCTCTTTTTCTTCTGGGGAGTCCCAGAAGAGACCAGAATTCATGCCTGTTGTCACATATGCTCCTGTACTGTCTCTGCAGAGAAGGCCTGGGCTGTAGAATCACCCTTGAAGACAGGAACAACTGGAGATACACATTCTTTTTTTCTTTTTTCTTTTAAGTTTATTTATTTATTCTGAGAGAGAGAGAGAGAACAGGGTTGGGGCAGGGAGAGAAGGGAATCCAAAGCAGGCTCCGTGCTATCAGAGTGGAGCCCATGGGGGGCTCAACCTCACCAACTGTGAGATCAAGACCTGAGCAGAAACCAAGAGTGGGTAGCTCAACAGACTGAGGCCCCTCAGGCGTCCCTGCAGATGCACTTTCATCTTGCTCGGGCCATGGGGCGAAGGTCTAATGTTTGCAGGGAGGGAAGCACAGTGGTGCCTTTTCAGAAGCTGTAGTTCAATGCCAGAGCCTACATCAAATCCTGGCCTGAATATCACTCAGAGCTAATGTCTAGGGCTTCACAGCAATTTTAGAGCCTGTTTCCAATGACCTCACCCCCTTCCCTCCATTTTTCAGTATAGAATCAGAGGCCTTATAATTTGTTCTAGCAGCTCCAAGACTTGCTTAAAAACTCTCACATACTTAAAATGCAAACAGAAAAAACAACTTCAGCTCAATTCAGCTTTACCTCCACTCTTACAAAGAGTGCCCCTTTGTACGTGTTTTCCTTGTCTTCCCTGCTATTACTTCTGTGAATATTTATTAGAGACACCCAGGCATTTGGCTATATGTTCAAATTCAAGAATGGGCCTATGATCATCTCACGATGGTAGACCTTTCAGTTACCAAAAAAAAAAAAAAAA
>NW_027532169.1:831874-963438 GCF_008692635.1 Crocuta crocuta | reverse complement strand
TCTCTCTCTCTCTCTCCTAGAAATAAATTTAAAAAAAAAGGAGAAAAAAATAAATAGGCATTAAAAAACTTTAAAAATAATCTTACTGTTTAGGATATATGCTATTAGAGATATTCAGTTTACATTGCTTGAGATAATTCCATGTATGGCTATGCTACTAACTCAATACACAGCTGGGTTCCTTTGTTTTACTATACTTTTGATTTTTAGGAACTGCTTTTTAAATTTTATTTTTATTTTCTATTTTTGTTAAATATCTGATCCTGAGATAAAACATATAAAACAAGATATAGAGATTTCTAGCTTCAATATCTGCCCTTTAGACCTTCTTTTTCCCTCCCGTAAGTTACCTTTTTTTTCAATTTGTCCTTTTAAAAATATTTTTTATTTTTATTTTGTTTATTATTTTTTGAGAGAGAGAGAGAGAGAGAGAGTAAGCAGGGGAGAGGCAGAGGGAGACAGAGAGAATCCTAAGCAGACTCTATGCCTACTGCAGAGCCCGACTCAGGGCTTGATCTCATGACCATAAGATCATGACCTGAGATGAAATCAAAAGTCGGATGTCTAACCAACTGAGCCAACCAGGCACCCCTCAATTCTTTTTTAAAATGAGCAAACAGCATACATGTTTGTGTGCTCTCTTTTTAAACACTTTTCTCCACCTTGCATTTTTCCCCTTAATGATACATCAAGAGATATAGTGGTAAATAGAAGAAATATTGTATTTCTTGTACTGAGTATTATAATTTCATACCTGTAATACAAATCAATCTCAAAATTAGTAGATGATTTAAGTCAGAGACTCTGATCAAATTCGGTGCCCCCCGTATCCTAAAATTAGTTAACTGAACTGTATTTGAATGGCTCTGATTCTTGTCCTGAAATTCACACCCAGAAATCCAGTTCTCTTGGCTCTTTCATAGAGAGGCTTTCTTCCTCAGTGCATTCGTTTTATTTTCTTTTGAATAAACAAATGCTTGTGGAGAAGTTGGTGTTAGTTACTAGGTATACCAACATGCATTAGATGCTTTCTGGCTTCATATAGTTTAAATGTGAGCAGAGGAAACATATCTGGTAGTGCCAATACAGTGCGATAAGTGCTTGGCACATGGTCCTTAATTTCCCGTGATGGGTTCAGTGACGGTACAGTCTGTGGGGGGCATGTTGAGAGACTTCAGGGGTATCCGCTTGGGCTTTCATGCTGGCTTGAAGGCACAGGGAGAAACACATCGTAGACATTTAATAAATAGTAATGTTTCTCTTCTCCCCGCTCTCTTCCCCAAATAATTTCCTTCCTGTAGAGCTAAGTGTCATTTCATCCTCTGACTCACCATTCTCGGTAACAGTCATACTCTCTGCATTAAGTATGATCTGCCCAGACAGTCACCCCATTTCGATTAGTTTATCATTTTGAACCTCTCCTTTCAGTGCCTCCCCTCTCTTCCTACCCCCTCCTTTTCCTTTGCCTAATGCTTCTGTTTTATAGCTTTTCCAGTCATCCCTGCTGTTTACTCTCTTATTCTGATGTAACCAATCCCACTCATACAAACTCAATTCATTCCGAAAGGAGACTTAATGTGCCATAAAACTAACAGGGAGATTGCTCTCAAGGTGGGCAATAAGCTGACACAGCACACAGGTAATATTTATACAGCAATACTACTTTGAGAAATACCAGCCACTGCACTGCTTGCAAATCACAGGGTAATTATCCGCTTTAGGTTCTTAATCACTGGAGCAAAGCCCTTCCTAAGTAAACACAAATAGCAAAAGTGAAGCTGGATGCTGATGGAAAATGAGACAAGGGAGAGACCACCTCTGGGGGTAAGAAGTTAGGAGGGGGAAGGTACCTCCCTGCATCTTTATGGAGGTAATAAAGTACGGTGGTCAATATCAGGGTCTCCGAACACAGAAAGACACAGGTTTAAATAATGTTGTGATTCTGGGCCAGTTGCTTGAGCTTGGTGTGCCTTGGTTTTCTTCCATGGAAAATGGGCATGATATTGCTGCCTTACAGATTAGTGATAGGGATAGAGTTACACAGTGTATCTAAAGTGATGGGACTCAGGGGCCCCAAGGTGGCTCAATCAGTTAAGCATCAGACTCCTGATTTGGGCTCAGGTCATGATCTCATAGTTCATGAGCTCGAGCCCTGGGTCAGGCTCTGGTCTGACAGTGCGGAGCCTGCTTGGGATTCTCTGTCATCCTCTCTCTCTGCCCCTCCCCTACTCTCTCTCTCTCTCTCTCTCAAAATAAATAAACATTTAAAAATAAAGTGCTAATAATTAATAAACACATAAATGTTTCTTCTTACCAATATCATCACCATCTTAATCTAGAACCATCAAGTTTTTTCTCACTAGGGACCTCTTTTTCTTCTGGGGAGTCCCAGAAGAGACCAGAATTCATGCCTGTTGTCACATATGCTCCTGTACTGTCTCTGCAGAGAAGGCCTGGGCTGTAGAATCACCCTTGAAGACAGGAACAACTGGAGATACACATTCTTTTTTTCTTTTTTCTTTTAAGTTTATTTATTTATTCTGAGAGAGAGAGAGAGAACAGGGTTGGGGCAGGGAGAGAAGGGAATCCAAAGCAGGCTCCGTGCTATCAGAGTGGAGCCCATGGGGGGCTCAACCTCACCAACTGTGAGATCAAGACCTGAGCAGAAACCAAGAGTGGGTAGCTCAACAGACTGAGGCCCCTCAGGCGTCCCTGCAGATGCACTTTCATCTTGCTCGGGCCATGGGGCGAAGGTCTAATGTTTGCAGGGAGGGAAGCACAGTGGTGCCTTTTCAGAAGCTGTAGTTCAATGCCAGAGCCTACATCAAATCCTGGCCTGAATATCACTCAGAGCTAATGTCTAGGGCTTCACAGCAATTTTAGAGCCTGTTTCCAATGACCTCACCCCCTTCCCTCCATTTTTCAGTATAGAATCAGAGGCCTTATAATTTGTTCTAGCAGCTCCAAGACTTGCTTAAAAACTCTCACATACTTAAAATGCAAACAGAAAAAACAACTTCAGCTCAATTCAGCTTTACCTCCACTCTTACAAAGAGTGCCCCTTTGTACGTGTTTTCCTTGTCTTCCCTGCTATTACTTCTGTGAATATTTATTAGAGACACCCAGGCATTTGGCTATATGTTCAAATTCAAGAATGGGCCTATGATCATCTCACGATGGTAGACCTTTCAGTTACCAAAAAAAAAAAAAAAACAAAAAAAAAACGAATCTGTAACCCTTGCAATAATAATAACTCATTTATTGAGGATTTGTTACATGCCTCACTCTGTAGTGAGAGCGTTATAGCAGTTCGCTTACTCTACCCCATTACTTGTGAGAGTGTTATTATTATTTTATCTTTTCTAGGTTTTATTGAGATATAATTGACATATGTCCCCATCTGTGTTTCAAGTATATAGAATGAAGGTCTGACTCACATATCTGTGACACAGTATCCATAGTGAGTTCACACCCATCATCTCATACGGATACAATCAAAATAAAGTCTTGTCTTTGTTGTGTAGCTGAGGGAACTGAAGCACAAGGAGGTTCAGTGACGTTTCCACAATTATACAACTACTAAGTAAGAGCCTTGATCTTGAATGCAGGTGGTCTAGTGTGGATAGAGCCTGCTTACCTGACAACAACATACTGTACCACGCTGCCTCTTCTGTGGAAAGGAAACATACACTCTCTTCAAGAGCTCAGAGCAGTGATCTTTCAGAAGATGGGTTGTAGAAAGCGAAATGCAATCTTTAATAGCTAATAGTGAATATTACTGTGTTATTTATTTATTTAACTTTTTAAAATTGATGGGGTGCCTGGGTGGCTCAGTCGGTTAAGTCTGATTCTTGATTTCGGCTGTGGTTCACCATCTCATGGTTCGTGGGTTCCAGCCTCTGTGCTGACAGTACTGAGATTGCTTGGGATTCTGTTTCCCCTTCTTTTTAAAATTGAGATATAATTGAGGGGCACCTGGGTGGCTCAGTCCATTAAGCATCTGACTTCGGCTCAGGTCATGATCTTGCTTTTCAAGTTCATGGGTTCGAGCCCCGCATCCAGCTGTGTGCTGACAGCTCAGAGCCTGGAGCCTGCTTCAGATTCTGTGTCTCCCTCTCTCTCTCCTCCTCCGCCACTCATGCTCTATCTCTCTCTGTCTCTCAAAAAAGAAATAAATGTTTAAAAAAACTTAACTGGGATATAATTGACATATACCATTATATTAGTTGTAGGTATAAAAAATAATGAGTTGATATTTATATATGTTGTGAAAAAATCTTTACAAAAGGTCTAGGTAACACCCATTATTTGTTTTTTTTTTATTTTTAGTATCTAAAAATTCTTATTTTTGTGTGTTTTTTTAAAAATATTTTTTATTTATTTCTAGGAGAGAGAGAGAGAGCGAGCGCGTGAGCAGAGGAGGGTCAGAGAGAGAGGGAGTCACAGACTGAAACAGGCTCCAGGCTCTGAGCTGGCAGTCAGCACAGAGACCGATGCGGGGCTCGAACCCATGAACCGCGAGATCATGACCTAAGCGAAAGTCGGACGCTTAACCGACTAAGCCACCCAGGCGCCCCATTTTTGTGTGTTTTTAAGTATTAACAGATAGTATTCCATTGGGTCCTGATTTAACTGGCAGGTTCAATAAGAGTGAGGGATTTCAAAATATTCTTTGGATCCTGTATCTGATGTAGTTAATAATATATAGACTTCCAGAACTGGAAGTGACCGGAAATTATTTTCTCTTCCCTCTTTCATTTAGTAAATGAGAAAATCCCATGGAATGAAATGACACAGGCATTTCACATTTGCACAGGCAAAGTAGAGACCAGAACTCTGATCCTCTGATTCCCAGTGCTATTTATTCTCCTTTCTTTATTTTTTAAGTGTTTATTTATTTTTGAGAGAGAGGGCATGAAGAGGCAGAGAGAGAGGGACAGAGCACCCGGAGTGGGCTCTGAGCTGACAGCAGAGAGGTGACACTCAACCAGTTCCTTTTTTAGATTTTTCTTATTCACCTTTTAGGTTGGTTTGATTTTTAGTCAATTAAACATAATGCATTTGACTCTGATATAAACTAAATAAAAAAATTAGGACAAACTTTAATATGAAGATGATGGTTTCCATATTTTTTAAAGAAGTCCTACTGGCCTGGCCATATCCAGCTAAATAGAATTTGGAGTTGTGAATATGATGATCTGTTAGGCAGAGAGGAATAATTCATGATTATTTACTTTAGTGACCCAAAGTGGAAGAGTTTTATTATTGCTAAACTATTCTAACACTAGTAACACTATGTCCTTGGAGATGTCACTCAGATGTAAAGCAGTACATGTCACACATCAGCAGACTTGGGTAATAAGTACTGTTTTCACTTCGTGCAAATGTTACAAACATGCTTAGTTGATTTTAAGAGTAGACAGAGTCACTTCTTATAAACATTCAGAGTTTGATTTCTGTATCTGAAATAAATTCCATTGAAATCCTGTTAAAAATTATAGTGACAATGCTATGGCAGGCAGAGTATTGTCTACCTTTCCCCAAATGTCTATACTATAATATCTGGAACATATGACTATGTTACTTACCTGGTAAAAGGGACTTTGCAGATCTGATTGAGGGTATAGACTCTGAGAAGAGATTACCCTGGATTATCCATGTGGGCCCGATCTAAGCACATGCATCCTTAAATGTAGAAAAAGAAGAGAGAAAAGTCAGAGAGATATGATGGGGGAAAAAAAGAGGGGACATCGAAAGCATGAAAAGGACTCAACCCTATGTTGCTGGCTTTAATGATGGAGGAAGGGGCTCCCGAATTAAGGGATGCAGGCAACCTGTAGAAGCTGGAAATGGCCCTTAGCTGTCATTCAGGCAAGAAATGGGGGCCTCCGTCCTCTAAACACTGGAAATTGAATTCTGTCAACAATTTGAATGAATAGGGAAATGGAATCTTTCCTATTGGCTTAAGCTACTCAGGGTCCATCAAGTAGGTATGTGGTCAATCCAACCCAGCCTGCAGGACTGAGAATGGAGATGTGATAGTTTCCAAAGGAAATTCCGGATCTTTTTCCCAAAACAAGGAGAAATGAATGCAGGCCTGATAATGACAGGCATCCTAGAAAGTACATCTCTGCTGTTCAAAATAAATCACACATCTACGTCTACTTTTCCATACATAAAACTCATTCAAAGGGAGAAGGTTCAAGTCCAATATTCCTCCTTATCTTATATGCAACTCTCTTGACCACAGGGGGATGTAACGTCTCCTTGTCTTTTGATTTATGTATAGATTATAAATTTATCCACACCTGACTCATTCAGCACACTGTGGGGGTATAGATAGTATAAACCTTCTCTTTGGAGAAGAAAATATTGGTAAATAATATACAGTGATTGTCATATAGCCATGGTGATCATTACATACTATAGGTCAGAAGATGGGAATCTTGATCCCTGATAGAGTAGGGAATTCCTTGGTCAATCTGGTAGCTCCAAGTTCTGTAGTTTGGTAAATTCTTCCTTTTCATTGCAATTTGTGGTTGTATTTTAATATGGCCATTGTCTAGAATTCCTTTTTTCTACGTGGGTTCTACCTCTTTCGTAGCCTATATGGCACAGTATGAGTTCAGGAACAAAGGGATTTTTTACGGGTTCAATAATCACAGACAACAGACAAGCTTGTGTTTTTTTGTTTTGCTTTGCTTTGCTTGTTTGGTTTTGGCTTTTTTCCAACACAATTCCAATAAATGCTTGGGATATTTTTGTCCATTTACTTCATTCAAACCAGAGAGCATGGTGAGTCCAGAACCTGATAGGGGAATTGTGGTTTGTAGCAACTGACCTCAGACAGTGTCCTGCCTACTTTTCCAAACCTCGCTTCGATGGCTTCCAAATTGGGCTGTGCTTTCGGACAGTTGAAAGCAATAGGTTAGGGAAAGAGAGACCGTGGATCTGCTCCTTGTCACAGACTCACCCTAGCTGCATCTTCATGTGGAGATAATGTGTTTTATGTTCCAGCTTTCCCCAACATACACTTGGGAAATCACTTGCAAATTTCTCTGGGTCTGCTCGTTTTTTCCACTTGAAGAAGCTGGCTTTTCCTATTTGCCACCCACAGTGTGGGGTAGATATAAGGATGAATGTGGGAAAATTCTACAGCAAGCTTAAAGGCCCTTGGTTTGAAGCAAAGTGCTTTCAAATGCTAATAAAATGTTATGTTAGAGCCAAACTTTAAGTGGAGGGCTGGGGATATTTGTATTTGTTTAGCAGTAAGGTGAAAAGTCTCCTTTCTTCTCATTTGTGTGTAACACATAAAGGTGTTATTATTTTAAAAACTGCCGTGGAGAATTTGATTTCCCTGATGACTTTGGGGCATTTATTGTGACTATTCATATATTTGGGATTGTTTCTATTATTATACTTTGTGCTTTCTATGCCCTAGTCTTTCTCTTTACCTCTTTTTCCCCCTTCTTTTTCACCTTCTTAAATGAATTAAGTAGTCCTTATTCCCTTTTTCTTTTCTATTGTTTTAGAATTTACATGTGTATACATACACACAGACATACTCATATATATACACGTACGTGCATATTTTATGAAGGTATATATGTATGTGTATATTCTTAGATGTGTAATGTGCTTCTTGACTAAGTCTAAAGTTAATGAATATTTTAACCCTCCACTTAATCAATACAACAACCTTAAAATGCTTTAAGTCACTGACCTTACATATTGAGTTTGTCCAGTATTTTTATTCCTCCATGATTTCGTATACCCAAAGTTATGATTTACTATGGCTTGTGGTTCATTAGATTATTGCTCAGTAAATATCCAATCTTTCCCCCCTGCCTTCATGGACAAAGTATGATTCCCTGCCCCCCACACATCATATGGCTTGCTTTGGCTCATGAGATATTCATAGATGTGATATGAGTAGAGCTTGACAAGTGTGTCTTCTTTTCTTTCTTTCTTTCTTATTAGATATAATTTTTTTCTTTTGAGATATAATTCACTTACCTTAAATTCACTCTTTTAAAGTATGCGACGGAGGTTCCTAAGGAAACTAACAATAGAACTCCCCTATGACCCAGCAATAGCACTGCTAGGAATTTACCCAAGGGATACAGAAATGCTGATGCATAGGAGCACATGTACCCCAATGTTCATAGCAGCACTCTCCACAATAGCTAAAACATGGAAAGAGCCTAAGTGTCCATCAACAGACGAATGGATCAAGAAGATGTGGTTTATCTATACCATGGAATACTACATGGCAATGAGAAACGATGAAATCTGGCCATGTGTAGCCACATGGATGGACCTTGAGGGTGTTATGCTGAGCGAAATAAGTCAGGCAGAGAAGGACAAATATCATATGTTTGCACGTATAGGAGGATTAGGAGGAACTTAACTGAGGAACAAGGGGGAGAAGAAGGGGGGAAATGGTGGGGGAAAGGGAGAGAGGCAAACCATGAGAGACTCTTGAATGCTGACAAAAACTGAGGACTGATGGATGTGGGGGGGAGGGGGGATGGGCATGGAGGAGGACACTTGTGGGGATGAGCACTGAGTGTTATGTGGAAACTAATTTGACAATAAACTATTTGTAAAAAAAAAAAAAAAGGATAGGAAAGGAGGTGAGAAGTATGCCAAATGAAAAAAAAAAAAGATTACATAACAGAATGTCCTTGTTCTTAAAAAATATGTGCTGACGTATTTAGATGTTGAAGGGGCATGATGTTTACAATTAACAAATGATTCAAAAAGAAAAATGTTTTGGGCAAATTATAAAGCAAATATGGCAAAATGTTAATAAATGATGAATTTGGGTGAACAATAAAAAAAATTATAAAAAAATAAAGTATGCGACAAATGGTTTTTAGTACATTCACAAAGTAGTGCAACCCTCACTGTTATCTAATTAGAGAACATTTTCATCACCCCAAAAGTAACCCCATGTCCATTAGCAATCCTCGGTACCCCCTTCTACAAGCTCTTGGGGAACACTAATCCTTTGTCTGTATGGATTTGCTGATTGTGGGCATCACATATAAAAATGATATCATGCCATATGTGACTGTTAATTTTTTGTCTGGCTTCTTTAACTCAGCACAATGTTTTCAAAGTTCATGCATGCTGTAGCATGAACCAGCACTTTCTTTTCTGTGGCTGAATAATATTTCATTGCATGGCTATGCCGCCTTTGCTTATCCATTCAACAGTCAACGAGCATTTGAATTGTTTCCACTTTTTGGCTAAATACAAACAACACTGCTATGGGCATTTATGCATAAGCTTTCATGTAGACGTGTTTTCAATTCTTTTGTGGAATAGAGTGGAAAATTGCTACATAGCGACGTAACTCTATGTTTAGCTTTTTGAGGAACGTCCAAGCTGTTGTCCAAAATGGTTGCACTATTTTAAATTCCCACCAATAGTGTGTGAGGGTTATGCTTTCTACAAACCCTCGTCTATATTTGTAATTTCCATTTTTTATTGAACATATTTTAGAAAGTATAGAGTAGTATTTCATGATTTGGAGTGCATTTTCCCAGGAGATAATGATGTTGAACATTTTTCATGTGCTTACTTACTGGCGATTTGTGCATCATCTTTGGAGAAATATCAGCTTAAATCCTTTGCACCATTTTAACTTTGGGTTATCCTTTTATTGTTGAGTTGTGAGAATCATTTACATATTATGGCTTAGATTCTTGTCAGACACATGATTTGCAAATATTTTCTCCCATTTTGTAACCTCTTTCCACTTTCTTGTGTTTTTTGAAATGAAAAGGTTTACATTTGATGAAATCCAGTGTATCTGGTTTTCTTTGCTAACTGTGCTTTTGATATTATATCTAAGAAATAATTAAATCCAAGGTCACAAAGACCTGTTTGTCTGGAAATCCTACCAGATATATGGTAAATCTTCTTTCTAGCCCCCATGTTTTTTAACTTTCCTTTAATATTTTTTTATGTTTTAATTTTTCAGTGTTTCTCTTTATTTTTCAGTAGGCTTCATGTCCAACATGGGGCTTGAACTCACAACCCTGAGATCAAGAGGTGCATGCTCTCCTGACTGAGCCAGCCGATGCCCCATTAGTAATTCATGAGGAGTTATTTCTCTCAGGTATTCTCCAGCTCTCTGCAACTGTGTCCAATTAGTTCTTTAACCCATTTACTCTTTTTTAATTTAAATGATCAAGTTTTCTATTTCTGTGTTAAGTGTTTATTTCTCAAATATCTCTGTTCTTTTTTTCATACACTCCTTTACATGTCTTAATTC
Source organism: Crocuta crocuta (assembly GCF_008692635.1). NCBI lineage: Eukaryota > Metazoa > Chordata > Mammalia > Carnivora > Hyaenidae > Crocuta > Crocuta crocuta. Next base: position 953,153 of record NW_027532169.1, on the reverse strand, counting down.
CTTATTTTATATTATTAATCACTTTCAACATAATTATTTATAATTTCAGATTATTCTACAGTCTGATTTTCTTGGTAGCCTAATTCTGTGCTTGTGGGTGTACATGTATATGTGTATAGCTGTAATCATATGTGTGTGTGTGTGTGTGTGTGTGTGTGTGTACTGACTTTTGCTCATGGTTGGTTGTTTCCTCATGTCCTTTACATTTTTTTTTAATGGGAAGCTTCCTTACACTGGCCTTCCCTGTGGAAATCCTGCATGGCCTGGGTAAAGGGCACGCTTTTCTAAGGTGGTTTAGAATTTTCTTTAGTCGAGAGCTTTGAAGTATTACAAATTGGGATCAATTTGATATCTTTTTCTTTGTTCAAAAGTGCACACACTGTGGTCTACATTTGACCCCAAATCTGTGTGTTACAGTTTCATAGTTATGAATTTTTAAGGGAAATCCGTTTTCTCATTCAAATACCAAAGAGACTCAAACAAAGTGTTGTTTTTTGTTTTTTGTTTTTTTGGTGTATTTTACTAATCCAGCTGTCAAGGGTCTCAGGTTTATGTAGGAGTCCATTTGCTTTCCCTGTTTCCCGTTGGCCCAAGGTTTTATCTACCATGGAACACATCATTGAGGCTGACAGTACCTCCTAGGGCCATTGTAACCTCTACTCACCTGCTGACATTTGTACTTTTCAATATTCTCTTTATGTCTGATCCCTGAAAATTTCTCTTACTTACTCACAAGTTTAGCTATGAGTTTAAAGGATGTTCAATATATTTGTTTAGACGTCCTAAGTGTTCTAAGTAAGGACATTTTCTAGTTATCTAGTCTATTGTTTTGTCAAAACTGGAAGCCTGAGAAATGAGCTACAGACTGAATTTCGGCTGCAGGAATATTTCAGGATCAGGCTAGCTTTCTACAAATGTATACTAGTTGTTCCTCTATGAAAAGAAAGTTCAGAGGTTTCTAATCCTTAAGGGGAAATCACTGAAGCTGAGAAGCCTGTTATAGGATGTAGGCTATAGAGTGCAGTGTCTTACCCAAATACAGATTTAACGTTTTTTTTAATGACATTCATTTTTCAAGTTTATTTATTTATTTTGAGAGAGAGAGAGAGAGAGAGAGAGAGAGAGCGCAAGCAGGGGAGAGGCAGAGAGAAATAGGGAGAGAAAGAATCCCAAGCAGGCTCCTTTGCTATCAGCATGGAACCCAATGTGGGGCTCAATCCCACGAACTGAGACATCATGACCTGATTTGAAATCAAGAGTCAGAGGCTTAACTGACTGAGCCACCCAGGTGCCTCAGGTTATTTTCTTAATATGCATCTTTTTAAAAATTTTTAAAATGTTTATTTATTTTTGAGAGAGAGAGAGAGAGAGAGAACAAGCTGGGTAGGGGAGAGCGAGGGAGAACACAGACTCTTTAGTGGGCTTCAGGCTCTGAACTATCAGCACAGAGCCTGACACGGGGCTTAAACTCAGGACATGTGAGATCATGACCTGAGCTGAAATCAGACTCTTAACCAACTGAGCCACCCAGGTGTCCCAATATGTACCTTAAAACTATACGATAAACTACTTGCAAACAATTGCACACTAATTTGTTTGTTTATTTTTTTAAGGAAAGTGGATGAAAATTAACTCAGTGTGTCTCCCGTTAGGATCAGATCTGGAGTTCCTGTGCTCTGTGACCACCATCAATATCAGAAATCAAGTGGTTCCTAGAGAGTGTCTCCTGTCATTCTATCTCTCTGTCTCCCTGACTTTCTCTCTCACCAGTTAGTGAGCTGGCAGCAATTCCCATTTGTAGCATCAAAAGGAGAGGTCCATTGACATGGTCGCCCTTGATACCATCATCTGTTTGATTTTTTTAAACTAAAATACTAGAAATTTACTATTTTAGATTTTGGCATTTTAGATACTGTTGTGTTTGTTCATATTTATGATGTCTTAAATGTGAGACAATTATGCTGAATCTAGGATTATAATTAACAAAGTACAACCTCCAAAGTAAGTCAAGGAGGGTCTTCCAGTAGAGATGGAAAAATGAGTTACATGAGTCTCTTCCCTCAATTTTAAACACATGGAAATGCTTGATGAAAATGATGAGATTATAATAATTATCACCATCATTTAATTACAGAGCCTAGCCAGGCTAAACATTTTTAAAAATACTTACAAACTATTTCACCACAATGGAAATGCAATCCCAGAGGTGTGCGAAATTGCATGGCATCTAGGGCAATTGCACAAGATATGTGCCTTAACGGCTGATGTATAAACACATTCATGGTATCAAAGTCTCAGACTCCTTATGTAATTGGAATAGGAACTATGGTTCCTTTTAAAATCTGGAAGACAAGAAAGGAGGCCCTCTTGGAAAATATTAACCTATCACCTCAAGGATGCTTCCAGAAAGTAAGTACGTAAACTCCCCACATCATGACTATAAGCAGGGTTAATTGTGGGAAATTGAATAAAAAATACTGAACCACATATAACTATGCATGCCATCCTTTTGTGTATGTGTGTTAAAGCCCATAGATGGAAACTAATGTAAAAATTGGTCCAAGCTCTCTTAAGCCCGAGCATGGGTATTCACAAAAGAGCCCCTTAGGAGCTTCTCCAAATACAGGAACATCTGCAACACCCTTAGAAAACAATTCTGAGGGACCACTGAGGATCAGCCCACAGACAAAACTTACAAAGCACACAATTTTTCATACAATGCTAGAAAAATAGCCAACTGATGGGGCTAATTAGAGAATTCATGGGCAATGAATTTTGGAAAATGGAACTCTGATACAGGTGTTAATTATGGGTAAATGTGCAAAGAGATTAGTAAGGTACAGAGACGATGGTGACAAAGAGGCACTTATGAAGAAGGAAAGGCATATTTGGCAAGGAGCTAAATATAAATTTACAAAAGATAGAATGAGGAAACAAAGGAACACCTCAATAGAAGGACCAAAGAGTAGATTAAGCATAATTTAAAAGAGAATTCATTGCAGCATCTGGGTGGCTCAGTTGGTCAAGTGCCTAACTTCAGGGCATGATCGTGTGGTTCATGAGTTCGGGCCCCACATCAGGCTCTCTGCTGTCAGTGCAGACCTCACTTGGCATCTTGTGTCCCCCTCTTTCTGCTCCTCTCCCCTCTTTCTCTCTCTCAAAAATAAATAAACATTAAAAATAAGAAAAGAGAGAATTCATGGAATGGAAGACAAAGATTGGTGAGTAAAAACTCCATGCTGGTACAGAGAGATGGAGGATAGAAAATGTAAGATCATTTGACAGATAAGGTAGAGGAAGTAAAACACCACGATATGATTCTAATAGGTCTTCAGGAAATAGACTCTAGTTTAAATACTTGCAAAGGGGTAGAGCTAGCATTCAAATCTTAGTTTTCTTGACTATAATGCCTATACTCTTTTTAAAAACACTTAAAACACACCTGAATTGCTCGTTGAGATTAAAAACAGAATTAGCAAAGAAACACTAGTTGGTGAACGTATGTGGCTTCAGGAGGTCATAGCTGTCAACAGGTGCCCCTCTACACCTGGGGGATGAGCAGGGCAATGGCTCCATGGCTAGAAAGATGAATACAAGCTCTGTCTGTTGCTTTTTAGTTCTAAGGGCTTTGGTTAATAAATCACTGAGGTTCTGTTTCCTCTTCTGTAATAGAGACATCAACATTTTTGCTTCAAGGAGTAGTTGTGAGGGTCAAGTATATTAGGTGGTATAAGTTTTCTAAACCGTATGGTGCTATCTTACGCAGTCTCATGTCATTGTCTGTATCTTGTGCCCCAGTTTGCCTTGCCAGCAAGACTGTAAGACTCTGAGCCTATGCTTCAAATGTACTTTTGTTTCTCCTCCAAGAATACGGACTAGATACTGGGCTCTCAATATTTACTTACTAAAATCATAGAACTAAGCATTGTGTTCTCTTATTCATTCCTTACATGCTTGGTGACTCTCTATCTTCCCCACCAGAATATCAACTTCATGAGGGGAGACATTTACTTGGTTTTTTTTTCTTTGCTGAATTGTTCTTTGCTGAATTGCAAACATCCTAAAACACTGGCTGGCGCACATGAACAGTCATTAAATATTTAGCCATGAATGAATGAATGAATGAATGAACGAACGATGCTCACTGAACTAGGAGTTTCTAGAGTGGGAATTTTGTTCTTATATTTTTAACACCAAGGTCCTTTTTCTGGGCCACTTGACACTTACTAATCGTTCCCGGATGGATTTTTAAAATCCTGGTTTGCCACCTTCCTGTCCATTCTCACCACCTTCCTTCTTGTTCAGGTAAAAGTTACATCACATTCAGATTATTTTTGTAAATTTCCTGTTTCCTGTCTCTGCCCATCCTTCTCTAATCCGCAGTGCCCTATGCTGCCAGGAAAATCTACTTGTGACTTGGTCTGAGGATCTTCAACGGCTTCACATCATTAAAAATATCATTCCGACATTCAGAACCTCCACAGTAAATCCATCTGACTTTTCATTCCCTTCCCTACTTCTCCCTCCTATAGCTGAAACCCGGATTCCAGCTGGCCTAGTTACTCCTTAGGTGTCTTTCATTTTCCCACTCTTGCTCCTTTGATCCTATTAGTCACACCTAAAATGTGCTTCTTCCACTTCTTACCTGGCTATGAAGTTTGGCAACCTTTAAAGGTGAATGTTCTGTCCTCGATCATATGATGTTTATCCCAGAGATCCTTTGGTTCAACTTAATATTTATTTTCAACAAGATCACAGAGGATGGCAAATGAATCTTGCTGCTTGTTTCTTTGTGTTTTGCTTATTTACTTATAAACAAGCACTTTCAAAAGAGTTGAAGTTCATTCTCAGTGTTCTGGAGTGATTTAGGCACAAAAGTGACATAATCTAACTAAGGTTTTGAGGTAGAGTTTTCCAACTAGAGCATTATTGACATTTGGGGTCATATAGTTCCTGGTTGAGGGGAGTATTTCCCTGGGCTGCTTAGCAACATCTGAGGCTACTACCTACCATATGCCAGATGCCAGTAGAACCTCCATCCCCCATTGGGAGGAGCCAAAATGTCTCCAGATAATGCCAATTGTCTTGTGGAAGGTTCTCCACTGAGAAACATTGTTTTAAAGAATCCCCATGGCAGCTCTGCGGAGAAGAGAACAAGGAAGAGACAGCCAACTGTATGACACACTTACCATCTCTCTTTCCTCTCACCTTGGATGTAAGGCAGGGAGGAGAGAAAAATGCCCTTTAGCTTTACTGTGATCTGAGCAGAGGTGAATAATGTATCAATAACTAACTCTTCTCATTAGGAAGTTTGTGCTATTATGTGAGGTCTAGTTGTGCACACATATTGTGTTGTGATCTGAAAACAGGAAATATATATTTTTACATATTTTCTGGCTTAAAAATTCACCTTTATCCCTCTCTGGGGACATGCTGGGACTTGGGAAGAAATTTTCGAAGTTTAATTGGAGAATAAAATAATAATTTACATCTAAGAAAATTAAAAAGGTACCACCACCATTGAAATCTTCAGAATCTATCTATCTATCTATCTATCTATCTATCTATCTATCTATCTATCATCTATTTATGTGTTTGCTTTGAGAGAGGGGGTGCCTGCGCACAGAAGGGAGGGGCAGAGAGAGGGAGAGAGAGAATCTCAGGCAGGCAGGCTCCATACTCAATCTCACGACCTTGAGATCATGACCTGAGCCGACATCAAAAGACCCACGTGTCCCTAAAAGATTTTCTTCTTGAGTATTTTTGAGAGGTTTCTTCCTGGGGTGCCTGCGTGGCTCAGCCGGTTAAGCATGGGACTCTCGATCTTGGCTCAGGTCATGATCTCATGATTCATGAGATGGAGCTCAGTCTCTGGTCCTGCACTAACAGTGAGAAGGCTGCTTGGGATTTTCTCTCTCCCTGTCTCTGTGCCCCTCCCTTGCCTGTGCTCTCTCTCCCTCAAAATAAATAAATAAAACTTAAAAAGAGAGAAAGAGATTTCTTCCTGCAATCAAATGTGAATAAGGAATTCTTCATAACAAATGATAGGAATGTCAGCTCTCCTTTCCTGTTGCCTCTGACTGGGGTCCCTATTTCTCTTTGATTCTAGCCTGCAACAAAAGATAACCCTGGACTCCAAAATCGGTCCTGGCTCTGAGCAGGGCAGCCAGAAGGAGCTCCATGCCATTTGCTTTTTGGCTCAGCTTTGCGTAGGTATTGCTTTCACTTTTAAGCCAACTTTGGAATCAGGTTTCCAATGCTCTGGTTTCTAATTTTTTTAAATCTCTCCTAATGCTTGGGTTCAATGTGTTGTAAACCAATTCTCCTCACCTTGTTGAAACCCCTGCCACTATTTTTCTGATGCTGGCTATTGGATTACAGTACACTTTTTCAGGTTTTTTTTTTCCCCTTTTCATTTAGAAAATGAAGGAATTTTCTACAATAACCAAACTTTTGCCACCATAAAGGTTTTTGAGTTATTCACCGGGAAAAAAATGGAGACAAACATTTACTATGGAAAGACACAGGCATTTTTCAAATATTTGGAGTTAAGATCGGAGTAGGGAACTATGATGTCCAGCTCCAATAAGAACGCGGAGATAATAGTAATGATAGCAAGCATGACAGCAACAGAGGTTCAGCAGGCATGTTTTTATTTTCCACTCATCCTTCTTTGCTCTTTTTCCTTCCTTATAGGATTAGAGCCCAGCAAGAAAGATGATAAAGCAGAGACAGTGTTTACATAATAATAATACACTGAAGTATTGCTGTGAGAGGAAGGCAGTACAGTTAGGGAAGAGATTGTCTATCTTGAATAGGATTCCCTCTTTGGCAGAAGAAGGACATGGACTGCTGTCCAGAGCATTAAGTCTGAAGGACGCTTTCCTTCCCTCTCTCCAGGATGGGGCTGTGTCACTGGTAGACAGATGCCTTGCTAAGGAGGAAGAGTGAGGGCAACCAGTGATGAAAGACTCCAGGGTCCCAGCTGGATGAACTAATAGGTGATTGCATGAGGAAAATAACTGACCATTTCGCTCCACCTCTGGTCTCTGTGAGTTCAAGATTGCCTAACAGAGATTTCTTCCGTTGGTAATAGACTGAAGTTACCCTCCCTCCTGCTAGCTAAGGAGGACCCACTACTCCCCTAAGAACCGCTAACATTAACCGAAGGCTTATGCAAAGTCCCTAGCCAGGCCTTCCTCTATGCCCTCGAAATACCTGATATTTTTGCAGGCTTTTTTCTCAATAAATTGGAAAAGCCAGTGCCAGCTGCGTGTACAGAAATACTGTGGAGACGCTGCTGCTAGGGGAGTTCATGAGCAGGGACCAAAATAGGGCAGACTATTTTTTCCAAGGAGTCTTGCCTACCCAAGGGGCTGCCTGCTCTGAGCTGATGCTGCTTTGTTCATTTCTCAGTGACAAAAGCCTGGTGGCGGTCAGGACAAGATCCCTTGGAAGCCCAGAGCTGAATTAGAAGGCAGCGTTCCCCTTCCAGGCTCTAACCGAATCGTTGTTCTCTGAGGATCACCCTTGAACAAGCTCTGGGAGAGGACCGCTGGGCCGTGTGATTACTCACACTTGTCACAAGTGCAGAATTTCGCTTGGTGGCATAACCAGAAGGCCAATTAGAGGGGGTGCTGATGACACCTTGAAAGCCTGGGTTGCAGATGTTTTCAGCCGGCTCTGGGGATGCCTCCTCTTCCAGAAATGGCATCGCACACACTCCTCTCCTTGCACAGCCCCCCTCCCGCCCTCTACCCATTACCACTAATCACCACCTTGAAGTTTTATGACTTTACAACTACTATTTGGTGAGCTACATCTGAAGGGAGATAAATCCTCAAAGTGAAGGCAATTTGTCAGCGCAATATTAAAACGAAGTGTGGAGAAGAAACACTTCAGCAAAAGCCAAGCTCGCTAACCTTTCAAAAGTAAGTGTATTTAATTTGAGCTGAATCAGGAAGACCGTTTGGATGTCTTATGTATTTATAAACGTTATGTGCAGGCTTCATGTTACCCCAAAGGCTGCTTGTAATCCTGTCCCCTCTGCAAAAATGTCTTCTCGAGCTATAAGCTGGATTCTGAATTTTCACTAGTCTGGAGTGTCTCTGTGCTTGCTCAACCCACCTTAGGGCCATTCCCTGAATATCACTTCCTACCTCCATTTTCCTACCCCTTGCTCAGCCCTTACCACGTCACCCAAAAGGAGGCTGCTAGATAAACCTCAGAGATGGGATTTTAATATAACATTTTAACTCGCCTTCCTGTCTCCAGTTTCCACCTCTCTTGCCAAAAAGAAATACAAACTATTCTCCACATAGTTGTGAAACTGATATTCCAAAAATATATATCTATTGCATTGCTCTCCTGCTTAAAACGTCTATGGCTCCCTATTGCCTATAGAATCAAGTCCAAACTACTTATAATGGAATTCATGGTTGTTCTCTACCTCTACCCACAGCCGTGCTGTTTCATAGCTTCCTTGCCTTCCATGCCTCTGATTGGAATGCTTCTATTTTTTAATCTCAGGGCTTATTGGGCTGTTCTAGTCATCTTCCAACCGCATGCCAGCAATCACCCTTTTAGAACATCTTTTCTCAATTATTGTCTGTGTATTTAATCATTTCCTCCTCGCGATTATTTCTGTCTCTTGTACATGCTTGTATTGGTGCACTTACTGTATATTATAATTTGTTTATATCTCTCTCTTACTCAATTATAACTTCTTGAAGGCACAGGCTATATCTTACTCATTTCTGTGTCTTCAGCATTTAGCATAGCACCTGCCACACAGTACGCTTCCCACAGTTACTGCTTGGATTGATTTATGCTTATTCACATAACTAGTGGATGTTTGGTGGAAAATATGACCATATACAAACATGAGAGAGGAAATGGGGCTTGAAGGGGTGGAATCATAAATCAACTAGGTCACATCAGATTGACGCCATGGTTTCTTCCATTCAGATAAACTGGAGGAGGTGACCTCTTACTTTTGAACTCGGTGAAAATGGTCATGTTTCCCTTTTGACCTCCAGTTCCTTCTTTTCTCTTTTTCCCTCAGTTTTTTTTCTCTCTCTTTGCTAGAACTAGAACTGCTCTGAGGGCCTTCCTTCCTCATCCTCCATTTCCCTCATTGGTCTCATCCTGGGAGCATGACTTCAGGTTAATGCATAAAAGTCTCAGTTTAAACCTATTGTGATAGTTTCACCATGAAAAGTGGATGCTTCCCTCTCAAGTTTTAGAATTTTGGAGAAAGAAAATTCGTGGACATTTGCAAACACACACACACACACACACACACACACACACACACACACACAGGGATGGAGACAGCAGCGGCAGAGTATTGGGGGTAGAGGGGGAGGGAAATAAGACATGGTTAGTGTTGTTCGGTGAAGAGAGGGAGAAAGAGAAGGCCACCTCTTGCAGTAATGGAGATGAGGAATACTTAGATGTGACATGGTTTTAAATTATTTTCACATACATGATCTCATTGGATTTTCACAAACCTGATGCAGTAGATGGAACAGGAAATAGAATCCTTGTTGACAGACAAGGAGACTGAAGCCTCAGTTGGCCCAAGTTTATACGGTAAGCAGCAGCAGCAAGATTTGAATCTATAATGTTCTATCTATAAATCTGGTACATTTTTGATGTTTCTGTTGTGATTTCATAGCTGTGTATGTTTAATTTGCGATGAGGTTCAGTGACTAAAGAATAGAGACTCTTTCTGGTAATGTTCTGCCTAGAATTTACTCTGTTATGGCTGAAAACTAGAGGGAGCCATAGCTGTCCTTTCCTCACGACCCCACCCCCATCCTAAGAGTCTACTGTCCACAGTGCAAGAGTCTCAGACAGATCTTGCAGGGTGCATGGACTTAAGAGAGACTCATTTCCCACATGTTCCAGACATGCACACTATAAAATATAAACACTGATAACAATTGAGAGATTCAGTTCATGAAAAGGAGCTTGTAGAGGATATATTTGTGTCTGGCCTCTATTACCTAAGCTTCCTCACTGCTACCATCCATGACTCTCTGCCTGGAGCTTTCTCATTGATACTATGTCAATGAGAGCATGCCTAACATGCCTTAGCCCACAAGTAGGGCAGCCCAGAATGCCAGGGAGCTAACACCCCTGGGAGCAGAGTCAACCCCCTGTGGAGTTGCTCTCATCAGTGACTAACAGTAGATAATTATCTTCCTTCCTCCTCTCCTCATAGAAGGGGGTGTCAACTCTGAGGCCTCTTTGGCTCCATCTCCTGGAGTTCTCCAAGGACACTGAATCTCAGCTCCCGCAGTGGGAGCCTGCAATGACTCCCTTGTCTTCTCCATTTCACTTCCTCATCTTTCTCTTGGTGCTTCCTGGTATCACCTTCCAAATAAACTACTAGCACTAAAATTCAAATCTCAAGGTCTGCTTCCAGAGGAACCCAATTAAAGACATTCCTCTTTAAAATTTGAACTTTGAGCATGTGCAGAAAGGGAATGTTGGAGTTTCCCCCATTAATAAATCAGCTTGAAATCAGAAAGCAACTTAAAATCAGCAATCACAAGCTAACTTCCCTCAGACTGAGCTCAGAAGGAGACTAGCATCAATGGAGACCAATGGCCAATGACCAGTGGTCATCAGTTATTGGAGAAGCTGTCTGTAACTCCCTGGCTGGATGTGTACTAATTCCAGTCTGTTATTTATATGTTTATGTTTGTCATCAAATTCTGCAGTTGCACACATTGCTTCCTTGCTGTTCTGAGATGAACATGCATCTTTCTTCCTATTCAGGGGTAATTCTTCCTCCACCAGTTTGCTTCCCTCAGGGACCTTTCTGCATTACTCTAATCTCTCTTTTGTTCCTCTGGCTCCCTCTTTCCACTCTTTCCTCATAGTGAGAGTCTTTACTGTGTTACAAAAATGACCCAGGGACCTTGGGATGTTTTCTTTCTATTCCAGTCAAGATCCTTAAAAAGAATAGACACCTCTCTCTGTCTTGTTTCCTCACATCTCACTCACCTCTCACCCCACTGTGGCAATCTGGCTTCTACTCTTGCTTCTTGACTGAAACTCCTTTTTGAAGGTCATTGGTCGCTACTGATTGGCCATGGCAAATCCAACTGTAAATGTCCAGCCCTTATAACGCGCTTACCCCCTTCATAGTAACCGACAGTGCAGAGATGAAAAGTAATGTTGTGTGTATAGTAAGCACTTGGTAATGTCCTCTATTATTACTAAGATTATAATTGCTCATTCCCTAACTTCTTGAGACCTATCCAAAGGCTTTCCGGAAACAACTTTGGTTTGTTTGCTTGCTTTTCTCCTACCCATATGATCTTTCTTACTTCATATCCTTTACTGGTTCCTATGCCTTTGTTTACTTTTTTAAAAAATGTTTGTATTCTCCAGAGTTCCATCCTCTGCTTTTCTCTACCTACACATGTCCCGGTGAGGTTCCATTTACTTTTATAACTTCAGGAAGTCTTTTCTCTAGTTGAGAATTTGTTATTATATTATCAATTTTTACTTCTGTTTCTTTTATGAATACCACAAGCTGGATGTTTTAAAGGACTACCAAACTCAACATGTGCAATGTGGAATTTATTTCTTTTGTGATGCTTCTCTACTCCTTTCTGTTACTCCTTGAGTATTGCCTATCATGATTGGCACTATCTCCTCCATAAAAGCCCAAGCTGGAAACCTTCATAATTCCTATTTTCTTCTTTTTCACACAACAGCACCCCTGCCACCATGTCTGGTTGTCTACAATAGCTCATAGATAGTAATACCTGAATTTGAATGTCTCCAAACTGCTTCTTTCTAACCAGTCCATCAACATTACCTGGTTTTAAGTCTCCTTATATCTTGCTGTTAAGATTGTCCCAGAAACCTTCTCAACCCTGTGTCCTGATAATAGTTTACTGCCTGATGCCAGAGGAGCATTCTAGTTTACTGTCTCATGCCAGAGGAGTATTCAAAAATATAATTCTTTATATAATAAGATGTCTATAATATGAAATCTATCAATTGTAACCACACACATGATTACAACACCCCAGGCCCTCCATGAACTTTTACAACCTAGATGTGGTCAGCTCTGGAGCCCCATAAATTGCCACTTCTCCAAAAGGTACACAACCATACAGAACTGCTTAATGACACACTCTGTTTGTGTCCTTGTCACTTTCCTCCACTTACTCCTCATCCCCACTCCCTCCCCCTAAATAAGAATCAGTATTCCCATACCACAGTGTAAATATATCCCTTATGGCCCACTGTATAGCATATTTAAAATAACTTATTTAAATGTTTGTCTTTCCTAGTGGCCTATGAAATCCTCAGAATAGGATATTTCATACTATTCACCATTAAAACCACAGGGCTTATAGTGCCTCAGTTCACTCCAGACTATGAGTTCAGTCATCTTTATCCAATTCTTGTTATCTGTCTAAAGACTTATTCACAGAAGTTCTTCAGGGATTGTTAACATAATAAATATGTGAGGACAAGAGTTTGGCTTCTAATATGAGCAGACTTTATACAATTGGGAGTTGGGGTCAGAGGCTAAGGGTTAAAGTCCTGAATTCTACCAGATTCTGTTGCTGTGAGTTTAGACAAGTTATTTTTAAAAACCCTCTGAGCTTAAATAGGGTTAGCTTTAAAGTTAGGATAACAGTTCCTGCCTTACTATCCTATTGTGCAGATTAAATGAGATCATATGTGGCAAATCAACTTTGTGAATTGAAGAATGCTTTAAAAATACAAGATATTATGATCGCCACACCTAAATGGTTTATTGATACTGAAAGCACAATTTTTCAGTCATTTAAATGATTCCACCTGCAAGAAAAAAACAGAAAAATGGCAGATTAAGAAACAAGTCTATTTTTCTCAACAAGAAATATGGAGGTAAATAGTTGGTTCAGCTGGTTCAGTAATGTGTCAGGAACTCAAGGTCTGTCTCTGTTTTTACTCCATCATCTTTAGCATGTTGGTTTTTGTCTTTATGCTTGTTGCCTCAAAGATGGCTACAGCAGTTACAGACTTGACATCCTTATCCAAGACAGGGCAAAAGGAGATTAAGGTGGAAGCACAAGATGCATTTGTTCTCTTTATTAGGAAGCACAAGCTTTTCTAAGAGCCTCCATCAGACTTTTCCCATCTCATTGTCTGGAACTCCCATGGCCATTTTATGTGCCATGGAAGACTAGAGACTTAAGGTGAGCAAGGAAGAAGGAGGTTGAGAGTAGATGCTGGGCTTGTCAGCCAACAGTGTTTGCCATAGATATGTTCTTGAACAACTCAGTTTTTAATTAGTTGTTTAATGATCAAGCATAGTACTGAGTTCTCAAAGCAGCTTCCAGTGGGGGAGGGAGTCACCATTAAGGGTGATTAAGTCAGCATGTGTTTTTGGTTGTCTGGTCTTCCCTTCAGATATCTATAAACTTTAAATAAAGACCACAGAGTTTTCCCTGGGATGGGAGGAGGGAAGAGAAGGTCACTCTCTAGCTCTACACTTTGTCTTCAGGAAATGTACCCATTAGAAGCTGATCAGGAACGTTAGAGAAGAAGGAGCCCCTGGAAGGTAGAGTTCCATTGCAGTTTCCAATCCAGTCCAGTGTAGACAGTTAAACACAAGAGCACTCTAGTTGAGAGAAGATTTAGAAATAAGAAGGAAGTACCAGAAGAAAGCAAAACACCAAAAAAGACAAAGCAAAATGAATGAATAAATAATATTGAAATAGTTCCATTTCTCTCTCTGCTCAAGTCCTAACATAGCATTTACTTTATGAAGAGAAAAGCAGTCTCCCTTCTTGGTCCCACCTCCTCACTGTATAGAATTGTGGGAAACCCAGGTAGTCTTTAAGACTACTGTTGAGTTTGCTAACGGTACTTATATCTTCTAGGTCTAAGATAATTATAAGTAGTCTCTTTCTTTTCATTAGTTCTTTCAAATACAGATTGAAGCCATCTTAAAGAAGCATCTTAAATAAGTTGCTTGAAAGCCTACAGAGTTGAGACTCTGTCCAAGGGTCAGTTTGGTCAAAGGGTGTACCATGGGCTGTGTCTACTGTACTGGACCATACAACACTTTAGAGTAGAGTAACTCTGTAGCCCCAGAAGTTGGCTACTTCCTGTTTCTAGAAGAGGTGACTTGGGCTGCCTTATGCTTTTAATCTTGTTGAAAGGTGCTCTAAAAACTCAGAGCCTATCAATTGCTCTCCATCTTTCCCATTCAAGCTAGAGCGAAAATGCATTAAAAATAATTTATTATTTAAAATGGTAGGAATGGAATGTATAATGCCCTTCATAGAAATGTAGGAATTAATCCCAGCAATAAATCTGAGACCAGACTGCAAAATCATGGTGAACTATTCTAACTGTCTGTACCCACCATCATGTGAAAAATTACCCCATGGAGCAGTTCATTATGTATTTCTGTCCAGTCTTCCCATACCCTCCTTCCCTTTATTTCCTCTCTATCTTCTACATAATTCTTAACTTAGGCCACAAAGTCAGTGAGATAGGTGATTTTTTAACAGTTGTCTGCCTAAAACATCCCGTGGCCTCCTCATTTTAAGGTCTGTGGATGCTTTTATCTGCAGTACCTTCTACTAGTGTTGCTGCTGCCATGGCTTTTGTGAAGAACATGACTAAGTCCAGTCTTCATTTTTCTCATTCAAATCATCTAATGACATTTTCGTTTTCATGGCTAAAATGAAGACACTGGTCCTTTAGATTGAGTTATGTTGAAATTATCTAGTTGAAGACAAGAAGTAGATTTATTTGTCAGGTACATTGGTTTACTTTCATTGGTCAACAAGACTTCAAATAGACCTTCAAGTATTATAATTGTTTTTTTCTTAAGTTGCATACATGTGAAAGACATTGATTAACTTGGGATATGCAGACAGCTGGGAAATTTTTCTTTAAAAATAAATTTGAAAAATGGAAGTCAAATTCTTATGGCTCCTTTGCAAAAGGTAGCATTGAAATATATAAAGAGCATGTGCTCTAAAGAATTGGAAAGACCTTTAGATCTTGGAGAGTTAGAAGATATCGGTAGAATTTAACTTTTGAACTTCAACCCTCCCCACCACCCCTCAGTCTCAACTCCCTTTTTACAAATAAGGAATATTTCCCAGGCAAGTGAAGGTCTTCCCAAGGTCACATGACTCATTGGCATGTATTCTCAAATCTTATTTCTGATCAGTGCTCATTCTGCTAAAATTGCTTTTCATTATGAAAAGTATTTTTAAAAAATGTTGAATGTGCAATATTCACATTCAACTCAAGTTGAAGGAAAGAGCTAATGTTTAATTGGTTGTATTAAAAACTTCACAAAGCAAAATTACATCAAAATGAATCATCCTTTTCAAACATTTCTCAGCAGAATATAGTGTAAGATACACATGCTTGGGAGTCAGACAGATCTGGGTTTACATCTCAGCCCTGTGTTCTGACCTTGAGTCAGTAACTTACCTCTTCTGAGGATAAGGGTACTGATTTGCAATGTTGTTGTGAAAATTAGCAGCACTGCATATGAAATACACAGCACAGTACCTGAGATATAATAGGTACTCAAAAAATAGCAGCATTTATCAGGTAACATCAAACCTAACTTTTATATAAGTGATGGTAAGGGTTACATAATCTTAGGAACAAAGAGAAAAATGGGCCCTGTGCAGGTGTCTGTGTGAAGTGAATAGACTGATAAAATGTCTAGGTAAATACAGTGTGCTCATAAATTAGTTCCTGTCTCTCTTGACGTGAGTCAGTTCAGATACTCAAGACTGTTTCAACTACCTCTTTGATGTTGTCAGCCAGATGTGAGAAAGCTGGAGGCAGAAGAGCAAAATCAGCTGTTCTAGCCTCTGGGACCTGGAAATAATTCTTTGAGACCTGAAGCATATTAGCCAACATGCTTGGAAGCACAGTTTTCTACTTTCTTCCTTTTCATTAGTTTGTCCAGCTTTGGCCCTCAACATCTGACTTGGTGTACAGACTTGCATCTGGTCCTTCTTGTGGAGTTCAGGACACTTTGCTGAGACCATGACAGCCTGCCTGTGCTTGACACTCACCCCTTTCAGAGGTGGGCATGGAGCCCTTGCTACTGACTGGGGTCCTGCTCTATGTGGCTGGAGAACACAGAATCAGAAGCCCAAGCTCACCTCATCTTTCTGAATGTTTTGGTTGCACCGTGAGTCAACTCCACCAGATGCCAATCCTCTGTTTTCATTAACACATCCACTTAGATTCGATATCAACCCAGCTCTTTTGTTTTCTCCTGCTGATAAGTTTCAATAGTTTCTTTCACCAAGCTGTCTTGAGCCAACCAGTCTTCAGAAGATCTGTGGGTAAAAGAAAAGTTTGATGTAGATATCACAAGGAAACTGATCTGTGCAGGACATTAATATTCTCATATCATCTACCTTTGTCTTGAGCAATAACTCCCTGTTACTCTCTGATATAAAGCCATGAATAAGTTCTCAGACACTCATTGTGGAGTTTCAGTGATGCAACTCCTTCCCTTCATGAAGTTTGGCAGAGCAGGGATTCATGGCTCTTCCTTCTGAGGTTGAGCCATGTTTCTTGGACAAGCTTTAGGCACCTCAAACTGTTCCTTTTGTTATTCATTTCATCATCCAAAGAGTCTTGCATATATACTTGCAAATGTCTGAAATACCACTAGATAAATTGATAAGGAACTCCTTCAGAGACACTTGATATAACACTACAAAATAAAGTCAGTTCTAATTTTGACCTTTATTTACATAAATGATACCAGAACCCAAGAGGTCTGGGGTGCAATGCTTGGGCACTGATGGGCACTTGACCGAGAATGAGTGGAACACAGGGGATTATATTGCTGTGCACTACTGCCCACATTTAATATGTCCTTTCTCACAGGCAACAGTAATTGCTCTTGCTTCTGTGAATGGTAGAAGCAGAAATTCTGAAGGACACCCTGAATGGCAATCATGGGCTGCAAATATTAACTTCCAGGGATCTACATTTGCAATGTTTTTCTCATAAAGGCTGACTACTTTGACCCTCAGACTTGTTCTTGGGTATTGGCTACTACTTTGAGTTGTTTTTAAATTAGAGAATGAATCTGGCAGTCCACCATATCATCAATAAAAAAATTAGATGTACAAAGACCACAGGATAGACCCAGCCGAGGTAAAATGCATGCTTTTTATTGTTATTCCAGAAGGAGGGCTGTTTTTTTCTTCCCCAAACTCTTACTCTTTCCCTGAGTTCCTATTATGACCAATGACATGGATCAATAGGTGCCAGAAGTATCATCTGCAATCATGAGCCAGAAGAGATGGGATGAGATAAAGAACCAGAAGTGCACAATTGGAACCTAGATCACTGCAGAGCTACCTGTAGTTGTTAAGGTTCTTTTGGTCACGTGCACCATAAAATAACCCAGGGAAGCTCATCACATTAAAAAACATTTTGTCGTGATCATAGTGTGGTTCTTACAGAATTGAAGGAAGTGATGAATAACTGAGACTCATGAGGGGAGGGAATGAGGGTAGCATGGACACTTCATCAGTAGAAGTTTGGGGCCTTTTTCCTGAGGTAACAACTGATCAGTTTTAATTGTTCTGTTTCAAATATTGGCATTCTTTTTTTTTTTTTTATATATTTTTATTTATTTCTAGGAAAGAGAGAGACAGCGTGAGCAGGGGAGGGTCAGAGAGAGAGGGAGTCACAGACTGAAACAGGCTCCAGGCTCTGAGCTGGCCGTCAGCACAGAGCCCGACGCGGGGCTCGAACCCACGAACCGCGAGATCATGACCTAAGCGAAAGTCGGACGCTTAACCGACTAAGCCACTCAGGCGCCCCAAATATTGGCATTCTTAATATCAAAATATGATCGGGTCGTTCTGGGTTAGGTGACTATCTTTGAATAGAACTGTTTTATTTTTAATGTTTTTTAATATTTATTTTTATTTTTAAGAGAGAAAGTGAGAGAGAGAGAGAGAGAGAGAGAGTGTGTGTGTGTGTGTGTGTGTAAGTGAGTGGGGGAGGGGCAGAAAGAGAGGGAGATATAGAATCGAAAGCAGGCTCTAGGTTCTGAACTGTCAGCACAGATCCTGATGTGGGGCTCAAGCTCTTAAACTGTGAGATCATGACCTGAGTCAGATGTTGACTGAGCCACCCCAGGTGCCCTTGAGTTAAATTGTTAAGTCAGGGGTAGAGTCACATGGGATGCACAAAGGTTCTGGGACACACCCCTGTGGCCTGGGGTCAGTCTCAGAGAAGAGTATTTGTTTTGAGCAGAATAGCTACCCACCCCACCCCCAGACTATATACCACACACCTTGGATTCCAACCTTAACTCTCGCAATTATTCCCAAAGCTCAACTATAGATCACATGAAAAATGAAAATGAACCATACACACACACACACACACACACACACACACACACACACACATACTCTCTCTCTCTCTGAAGAAGAAAAAATTGGTATTAAACAATTTTATGCTTATATACTTAGCAAAGATGCTGAAGTTTTGTTGCTGAGAAGAAACTTTGCTCTTCAGCTCATAGAACATTAGTTATGGGTTGGATTCTGTGTACCCCAAATTTGTATCTTGAAGTCCTACCTCCCAATACCTCAGAATGTGACTTTATTTGGAGATAAGATCTTTACAGAGGTAATCAATCTTAAATGAGGTTATTAGGATGGGATCTAATGCAATATGACTGATATTCTTCTAAAAATGAATTACTATAAGCCAAGAGATACCAAAGACTGCCAGCAACCCACCAGAAGATAGGCAAAAGGCACCAGCAGCTTCTTCACTGCCCTTAGAAGGAATGGACCCTGCCTACATCTTGAAACTTGGACTTCTCCCTCCAGAAACATGAGACCATACATTTTTGTTTTTTGAGTTACCCAGCTTGTGGTACTTTTTTACAGAAACCCTGCCAAACAAATACAGTGTTATCAGAATGTGAAAGGGTGATGGCTGTACCCTGAAAAAGGCTAGATTGAACTTGGAGTTTTCAGAGAGAAAAATAATCTCATAAGAATCTCTTTATATTAGATTGTTGAGTTGGTTTTCTGCTGAGGCTAGCCTTCACCTTCATTCCCATAGGACGACATGTGAGCATTTAATTAAATTCTCAAATGTGTCACAGACCAGATAAGATTGAGTAAGTAAGCCATTAAGTAAATGGGTTTATAGTTACATATAGAGATATGGCCTACTATTCTTATGTTCTTAGGGAAATTTTCTAATGTTAAACTATTCTTGTCTCAGTGTAATAATTAGGACTTGAGCTAAACAGTCACTGGGATGTTATAAAGAAATAGATTTTGTTGCATTTTTAGGTCAACAGTGGACTTTTTCCTCTTTGTAATTACTAACATTAGCTCAGCCATCTGTCCTTTCTACTAGTGAACCCATACATTTCAGAGACTCCAGCTGAGAAAAGCTTGACTATTCCTCTTCTCCAGCAAAATATAATGATTTCCAGTAATTTATATATGTTTGGAATAACAAAAAGTCTTGCAGATATTACAATGGTTTGTGTTGAGGTTACCCAACCCCAAATTCACTGGCAAGTGACATGGCTCAAAAGGAGAAGGTCATTCTGCTATTTAGGGAAAAAAAAAATTAACCATACTTGCAGAATTTTGGTGATGAGCTCAATATGAAATTTTGTAACTCAGTACCAGTGAGTTCTGGAGCTATTTAGCATGTTATTATAGTGCTACTTATCACAACCTGTAATTATATCTTTTATATGTTTAATGTTTATTGCCCCAATATTATAAACCCCATAAGGACAAGGAATATATTTGTCTTGGTCCCCATTGTGTTCCACCAATCCAGCACAGTACAGGGAATTTCATAAATATTGATTGGATAAAAAGGATATTTAAGTATGAAAAAAGCGATTATTGTAGGGTCCAGGCAAAATATTACCTGTATAATACAGGTGATAGATAACTTAGTACTTCAGGAGATGGGTTTGTACTTCACCTTTACTGATCTTTAACCTACTAATTAAAAAAATTTTTTTTCCCAGCTTGAATATGCCCTATCTTGTCTTTATCGTCTTTAATAGTTCTTCATTTCTTATAGCACAAAGTTCAAAGTCTACAGAGAACAATTCTCTTTACAATCTGGCTTGGATCAGCACATCCAGCCTCCCCTCTTCACATGCCTCAGGCTTTGTCTTAGCGTTTTCTCTCACTACGTTCCTCATGAGCTAGCTAGACAGGGCTATTTTCAACCCCATATGTTCTGTGTACTTTCCAAGCTCTATGGTGGTGTTCTTGCCTAGAATAGGTGTCTCCTTCACCTCTACCTGCTGAAATTCTATGAATCTTGTCAGACACACCTCTGCCTCCATAGAAACTTCCATAAACTCATTTCTTTTTCTAAAATTAACCACTTCTTCATTAGTGCCCCCTCAGATAATCTTTTCATAGTAAATGAATTATTTTTCCTTGGCTATCTGTGTAGCTCTAGTCATTTTGGAGAAGCCATTTAAGGAATCTATTTATCCCTCAATCCTCTGAACCTAACTCAATGTGCAGAACATAGTAAGTGCTTAACGAATGTCAAATTGATCCTCTCTTGTTTTTCTCAGAATTCCTACTTTTAAAGTCATTCTTCCAAAAAAAAAAATATGTTGACATTTGGTTCTGCTTTCACAAATATATTTAACCCGCACAGAAGTGTTTTGCTCACACGACCAGAGGGGACTTAAGGTTTTATGGGACAATTTAAGACTCAGAGTATTGGACAAGCGTATCTTCTTTTCAACTCATTTAAAAATAACTTAAAGAAACCTACCCTTAATTGCTCAAAACAACCTAGTATAGATGGCACATCTCAATGCTGTGGGACTATTCAAATTTTACATTTATTTCCTTCTATTTTTACAAAATAATCAAGCTGGTAAAATAATACAGCTTCTCATTCCTATTATACCCCCAGTCTAATTGACTTGGATTCTCGAGAGTCAATTAAAACTGAATATGCTATTCCACCTAGTCATGGGAAATGGATGCATCTCTCTATTTTCTTTGTAGGTTTATATAATCTTCTGTGGGAAAATGCTCAAGGCTGTCTATCTACAAATACACTCAGTTTTGGAAAGAATTTGGTTGAAATTGGGAGGGGGGACTCCTGTGGATCTGTTGGGCAGCTGCCTCACTAATGCTACTGAGATGTTTCTAGATTGCTCTCAACGTGCCAGTTGGGAATGAGCTCAGCAAACCCTGAAAGCAGAGCCTCTACCCCTGGGTCTGCTGGAGTTGCCCGTAGATGTATGCAATCAATTGAGAGAATGTAAATGGAGAGCTGAGTGCATCCATCACCTTGTAACTGAGTTTTCCTATAGATCACATGGTTTGAACTGGTGTTATTGATCTGGCACAAACTCTTCTGCATCTTTAATGGACTCTTAATTGGGCAAAATGCTATTTTAAGAACATTCTAATGCAAGTACAGTTGTTATAGAAAAGTGGGAAAAATTCAAGAGTATGGCAAGCTATTAGAGCAACAGAAGTGTTTCTTTCTTTGGTGAAATGGGTCTTCTCTTCACTATGGATCCAGAAACACAACTCAATCTCTGATTCTTCTGCCCAGAAGGATGTAAACCATCTTTAGAGAACATTTCAAATTTTTCTGCCAAATATTAGTCAGCTAGTGCCTGAATTATTATAACAACATTTAGCATTTGTATATCACAGTGTAGTTTACTGAAATGTTTTCCTATGCATTATATTTTTAGATTCTCATTGATCCTGTGATTTGGATATAATTTAAGATGATATAAAAGGTTTTGAGAAATTACATAATGTAAGACCACATAATGTAGTCTTTCTGTACTACTACTGCAGTAGTAGTATTTCTGGCAGTCACACCTAGGTCTAAATTTCAAGTCCATACTTTTTTATTAAATTGTGTGAGATATGGTTCATAATTACGTAGCAAGAGCACACATCAACTTATGGCTTTGACATGAGAGAAATTGAAGAACTCCTATAATAAAGCATCTTTCCTAGTGGCCTTCAGGGGACACATTTTAACCATGTGAAAGCCTTATGCTACCTAAAAATGTTCCAGGATAAGCAGCTAAAATAATGGCACTGATTCAAGAGATGTTTCTTGAGTGTGGTCTCTATCCCAGGCATTATGTTAGGCTTTGGCATTGCAAAGATGAGTAGGACATGGTCCTACCCATAAACATCTAGCTCTAAACTCATTACTCAGAGGATGCATGAAAATAGGGAAGAGTTCTGAAGGATCCCCTGTCATACTAGCTCCAAAGGAAGGTTAAGTCAGCTAACATCTCACTCCAAGTAAAGGTAGAAATCCTTACAATAGCCCCCTGGCCTGCATATCTTACTCTTCTCATCTCTCTGATCTCATCTCCCCCACTCTCCCCTTCCATGACTCAGCTCCAACATCCCAATTCTCTTCATTGTTCCCTGAATGAACCATTACCAGTCGCCGTTTCTTCTGGCCACAGCTCTCTTCTTCCATATATCTGCTTGGCTAACTTTCTTACTCTCTCAACCATTATCTTCTTTAATATTCCAACTATACCTCTTCCCTCACCCTTTCCTAGTCTCCTGACCTTCCTATTTATTCTTTACCTTCCCTTTGTTTTTATCCATAGCACGAATTCCTCTATAACATAGTGTAGACTTTCTTAATTTGTTTGGTGTTTATTATCTGACTGAACATTCTAGAATAAAGCCCCAGGACTTTATATTTATCTATATCCCAAAGCACCTAGAAGAGAGAGCATCTAGCACTCTCAGTATTTGTTGAATAAATATAATTCATATAGCACATGGCTTTGTGTCACAAGCCTTCTTATATATATTATTGTCATAATCTTACACACTTCTGGGCAGTAGCTTTTACTCTCCTCATGTCACAGATATAGAAACGAAGAGGCAAAGAGCTTTAATATCCTGACTAAATTTGTACAACTGGTCTGCTACAGATTCTTCCCAGTATACCATGTTGCCTCAATCTGGCAAGGAGAAAGATTTAGACCATTGGTGCATAACTGCTATATCTGGGTAAAAGGAGTAGACAGCTCAGGGTAAAGAATTCTCAGGTACAGGCATGGCTAGTTAGCAGAGGGTGGAGTTGTACACTTCCATATTTGAGTCCAGGGGAAACAAATGGGGTAAAAGGAAAAGGACCAGAAACATCCAAGAGCAGAGCTGTACCATGAAAGCAGGGTAAAGATCATTCCGTGTAGGAATCAGGTGGAACAGAGTTGAAGGTAGGTCCCCCAGGAAGCCAGAGCAGAGTGGAAACACTGAAGTTGGTCTCAAACTGAAAGGTAACCTGCTTAAGGCCTTCAATAGATGGAGCTCCTTGATGGTGTCTCCTTCCCTCCTCAACCTGGTGTGCAGGCTAGAACATTTAAAAAAAATAAATTTTAATTACAAACATTATTCATTCTGTATATTATCTTCCCTTTGGATTAAAGCATACTTCTCCATGTCTCTGTCCACTGAGTCACAATCTTTGCTATATCAATTCTTCAGAAAGCTTCCAACAATACCTCCTGGAAGAGAACAATGGGCCAAGGTGTTTGGGAGGCAACAATGTGGTAAAGAGATGTTGTAGACTCAGACCCATCTATTCTGAATCCTAGCCTCACCACTTGCTAGCTGTACAACCCAGGAAAAGTTGCTTATGTACGTTAGCCTCAGTTTCCTGAACTGACAAATGGGCTTAATCATATAAAACTGTACAGTTGTAAAGAGTGAACATATATCAGATATTCAAGGGTATAGTATCGTGACCAGCAAATAACAGGTGCTAAACAAATGGTAGTTCCTTTTGCTTTTTTTTTTTTTTTTTTCTCTCTCTTTAAAACACATCGCTAAGATTTGGCCTTCCTGTTCAATTCCAAAAATGAACGTCTGTGGTCATCCAGGAAACTTAGCCACCATGCTAGGGACATAAAGAACAATCATAATTGGGAGCAGTGGGAGGTAGTGATGGANGGGGTAGTGAGGGACCAAAAAAAAAAAAAAAAAAAACTTAAAGAAGAACTGTCCCTTACTTTTATTATTTGTATCATTGAGGTGCTTGGAATTTTAATGTATGGAATTTAAATGAGAAAGACATTTAAGGTTTGACTACAGGTGTTTAAACTGCAATAAAAAAGATTTAGAATTCTGACCAAAGAGAAAGATGCACCATTAAAGTTGAGACCCTTCATAACTTGAAATGAATCAGATACCACTCAGATTTTTATGGGTCCAAAGTGAGACATGTTTTTTTCTAGTTTCCCCTTTATCCTAAACTATACACATTAAAGAAGTCCAGAATGATATCTGAACAGATGGCCATGTGCATAATTTAAAAAAATTCCGGAGTACATGTCACAGTTGACCTAATGCTTCACTTGGGGTCCAATGGTCCTTTTGATGAAAGAATCAAAATGTCTGACAGATCCTTTTCCTGATTAGGGTGCAAAGTTCAGGACAAAATCAGTAGAGAAAATGAAAATAAACTGATCCCAGTTTAGATTTCATTCAAGGTGCTCATAGATAGATTTTTAGAAGAAAATAGTGGGGTAAATAGCTCATTCATTTCACGTTTACTGAACACTTATTATGGTATAGGCATTATGTGGCAGGCACTGCACTAGACCTTGGTGCATCAGAAATAAATACAGCAGGCATGACTTTACCCTTGAGGAACTTAAAGTCTTCCTGGGAAAGAGAAGAGACTCTGTGTTGTAAATCCAAGAAGTGTTGCTCATGTACTGATAGATGTCGATGGAAGATACATTTGTGACTCTAAAGAGAGTCTTCAGTTTTCCCCGAAGAGTTGTTCAGGAACAGGCTTGGCAGCATGAGTTGAGTTTTAAAAAGTAAAGAGACACTGAGTGAATGAAGTCAAGGAGGGGGATTCTGAGAGGGAGACATTTGAGCAGGATGCATCCAATGATCTGCATGTTATCCGGTTACCACATTACCCGTGTGTCTGCATCATAGAATTCAAGTAGGAGGTCGGGGAGGTAAGACACAGGACTGGAGGGGTAGGAAGGGCCAGGTCACAGAGGGCTTTGCATACCCTGCTGAAAGACCAAGACATTATCCTGAAGGTTCCGGGGGCCATGCAGAGATCTACATCAGACATGCCAATCAGATCTGACATGTAGAGAGATGAGTCCCAGAGGACTGCTATGAAGTTCTGGAAGGTGTAACCTTAGTGACAGGGGAACTGTATAGGACATTTTTAGAAGAATCTAGGTTAAAGATATTGAGGGTCTGTGCTAAAAACTGTCATTTTTTAATCATTTTTAAAAATTCTCCCAGGTTTCTCTCCTTTTGGGAGGTATTCCATGTGATGGTGCCCACTTTCTGCCTGTCTTTCATTTATCCTGACCAAACTGCTCTGGAAGGTGAGTAAAACACAGGTGGTAAGTTTGACCAAGTCACCAGAACAGAACAAGGTACACAGAGACCCACTTCCAGCTCCTCCAGCTCTCAGAGCCAGGGACCTGAGAAAGTACTGAGAGAAGAAAGACATTGCAATTAGGTTTTTCATTAGTGGGATGGATGAGAAACAGCTGAGGCTAGAGGAAATGTTCTGTTGGTGAAGCCAACAAGATCCAGAGAGGAGAGAAGAAAGAAATGCAAGCAAATGCTGAGGAATCCAGACACATGACCCTTATAGACCTTGGCATATGAGTGAGAGCCAGACAGGAGAGAAGTGGGGTTTGGAATCCTCACTTTTATTTTAGGAAATCTAAAATGGTCCGGCGAGAGACACCTGAAAAAAAAAAAAAGTCCAATTGTTCCGCTGAGAAAAACAGGAACACTCAAGTAGAACAAAGTCACCCCGTGCCCCGCCCCCCTTCACCAGTTCTTTCTTTCTTTGGAAAAAGATTGCAGAGAGGGCATTTACAAGTGATTCTGCTGGGTGTCTGTGAAATTAAGGTTAAAAAAAAAAGAACAAGGAAATGAGAGAAAGCAACTATATTTGAAACAATGAGAAGTCTCTGGAGTTGTGCTTAATGGCACTGTCACCCTGCAGGGCCATGAGGAAGGCTGCTGATGAGTCAAATGTCCTGGAGACAGACCTGTGCTAAGTGGAGAGCCAGAGAGGCATCTGCAAAGATGAAAAGTTTTCGTTTAAAACACAGAAGGCTGGATTGCCCTGTGGCTTGCATGGTGTGTAACTTGGGTTTCCAATTTCTTGCTCCCCACCGCTCCTGCAGAAGTTCACATATTTTATTGAAAAGGTATGAAGACATGCACAGTGGGTAGTGTCTACAGCAAAATATATACCATACAAAGTATTGGCAAGCAGAAAGCCCTGGCAGATCTTGTAGATAAAATGCAGCCATGTTCAATTAACCGTACTAAAAATAAGCAAAAATGCGGACGTGAATTTAACAACTCATTCACCCTTTAAAAAGCAGTGTATTTCAAGTAGGAACAGTGGAATAAGCTATGGTCTAGGACATTTTAAAGAGATCTATGTCAAAGTTTTCTACCTTACCCATGAAGGGGTGGAAGAGAATGAGGAAGTACTTGGTATTTAAAAGCCAACAGCACTGGGTTTTGATTCTTCCTTATTTCTACTAATCATCAGAGATTTTTTTCCTTAATTATCTCCCCTGCACGGCTAGTTTTATCTTCTCTTGTAAATCCTGGAATGTAAGACTGGAAAGGCCCTTCGAGGTCTCTGAGAAGTCTCTATAAATGAGAAAACAGAGGCCCAGAGAGAGATGGCTAATTTTCAGGGTTTAATGATTGTCCTGGTAAGAGAATATTTACTGAATCTGGACTCAGAATTAATCTCAGAGCTGGGAATTTGGAGGTGAGGTACGGATATATATTATTTTCTTGTGCCTCTTCTTAATTTAGTTAATTGATAGCTTAAGCAGCCTTCTCAAGCAGCAGGTTAAAAGAAACTGTTGGGTTGTATATATTTCCCTGATTATCAGAATAAGAGATGGAGCCATAGACAACCAAACGACCTTGTAGGCCAATCTGCTTGTTTGAAACCCTGGGACAGTTGTTTTCTGAGTTTAAAGAGAATGTAATCTTGCTCTCTTGCTGGCATCCATGAAAAATATATAGGCAGCTAACAACTTCATCATGCAAAGAGGCCAAAATGGTGCATAGGGCATTAAGACTCTGTCCCTTAAGGTTATAGAGATTAAGCAATGCAACCAAACTTCCAAACAAGAAATTGAAAGCCAAGGGAAGAAAATGAGTTCTCCTCTCAAGATCTTCTCTTGTGTTTTACTTTTTATAATAAAATATGGACGAGGATAAATTATGCATTACTTTTTGCTTTCTTATCTCCCCTTTGACTCCTAGTGTTTACTGCTGAAATTTACCCAGATTATCTCAGCACAGGATTTAAAAAATGGTAAAATCATTGGCATTTTAAGTTAAATTGTTCCTGCCATTGACATACAACTTAATGAAATGCTGCCTCAAGTCATTGCTGAAATCCATTCCCACCCTGATTGGCTGCTTCACTCTCTCCCTCAATATTGCCCTCTTGCTTGCTTGCCATGAGCAGTTTGATTCTTTGCTGAAAATCTAGGAATCTTGGGTCATTTATGTAGTGTCTGACCTTAGTAGTCAGTTGATTCTACATGGATAAGGCAACATAAAAGAGAGGTAGCTTTTTTTTTTCTAATGTAAAGGTTAATTGTGGTTTGTCCATCCCATTCACTTATTTAAAACATATTTACTGAGCCTCCTGTGTGCCATCCTTACTTTTCTTGATGTTTGCTCAGCCTTAGTTTCTTCCCCTATGCTGTCACTGTATGATTTTCTGAAAGCCCAAATGTGATTCCTCATTCTGTTAGAAACTCCCCAATGGCTTTTCATTGCGTAGGAAATCTCTAAAGTCCATAGCCTAACTTTCTGGGGTTTGATCCCTATTTAAGTCTTTAATTTCACCCCCTGCCAATTCCATTTTATATTTTCTCTGCTCTTGTTTATACCATCACATTGGCAATTCTCACTGGCCATGCCACTATTTCTGCCCTCATCCATCTGGGGAATCTTATCTCATGTTTTCCCCGTAGGGGAAAATCAAATATCTCAAACTTTCCTTAACCATCCCATCCAAACCGCCTTTTCTTATTGTCTTATCACTTTACCACTTGCATTCTATAGTTCAGCCAATAAGCACTTGCTGGAAGCTAAACCACATGCTAAACCACACTCTAGGTGTGGTGGACAGTGCTTGCAG
The DNA here is from genome assembly GCF_008692635.1 of Crocuta crocuta. Lineage (NCBI taxonomy): Eukaryota > Metazoa > Chordata > Mammalia > Carnivora > Hyaenidae > Crocuta > Crocuta crocuta. Next base: position 924,908 of record NW_027532169.1, on the reverse strand, counting down.
GCAGAGTCATCCAGGAGACAAACCATAACTGATTAATTGCAATTATGGTAAATGCCACCAAGGAGAGGTGCAGGATTCTTTAAGAGCATAAGATAAGGCAAAGAGAAGGTGTGTTATTAGGGTGTTGGAGAAGGCTTCTATTATTACAGCTATTAAACTAACATTATAGCTATTAAACTGGTACAACCATCGACTTATTTTGCTTTATCACTTACATGCATTAATTCCTGGGGGTTAAGGACCCATCTTATTAATCTTTCTATTACCAGTGACTAGCAAAGTAACTGACATACTGTAGAAATACAGAATATGTTTTCAAACTCAACACCTTATGCTAATGACCAGACATCAACGCTTGCCTTCCTTAATAAGTTTTGATATTTTCTATGTGGAAAAACAAAGTATTTGTTCTGTGAGGTAGGTTTTATTATGTTCATTTGGTGTCTGACAGACTGGAATTTTGAGAAGGTAAAAAAATTTTTCAAGTGCTTATATCCCTAAAATACTTGGAGCTCTTACAAACTGATACATTTAAGTACAAATAGGAAAAAAAAATAGGCCGATGAATTGAAGAACTATGGTTGGGTTCATGGCCATATGAAAGGATGCTCTACCTACCCCAAGAGTGATCAAGGAAATACTAATTAAAATGAGATGGTAATATTGGATTGTATTATTTTAAATCACAACCAACCTCACTTAAGGATTGGGTTTCTTTTCCAAGTTCACACAGTGCTTCCTTCTACTTGACTCTTACTTTGATTTCCATGTTTGTCTTCATCAAGCCGATGTATTTTCTGAGTGTTATGGCCCCAGATGTAGCCTGGATACATTTTCTCTCTTTTTCTGTCTTATTATATTTTAAAAAGGCATTTAATCAATTATCGGTTTTTCAGCTATTTGAATTAAATTAAATAAACAAATTGAATCACCCAAGAACCACAAAAGTGTCCAAAATAAAATAGCCTCCCTCTTTCTTTTTTACCAAACCTGCTACCTTTGTTTATTTAGTTATATATGTCCCATATTAAAAGCATTTTGATTTGATTCCTTTTGGTTTATGAAAATGGATCAGATAATATTACTTTGTAGTAAAGTAATTTGTTTTATTTAACCTAAAGCAAACCATAATCACTCTTCCAAGTCAATATAATTAAAGCTACGTCTGTTTTCATAGATCTTAGTATTTTCTAGCATGATATATTATTATGAAAACATGCCCTACATGATTCAGATTGGTACCCATGTTTTGCTTGTACATGCAATTCAGCAATTAGTCCTTATCTTTTTGTATTACTAATATTGTATTTTATTATTATCAAAAGTCGTATTGTGGACTCCAAATATATATGCACTTTCAATTTCATTTTTTGTTTTTTTATTTATTTGAGTATAGCTGACACGCGATGTCACACTACATTATGTCAAGTGTACAGCTGCTCTCTATGTCATGTTATGCTCACCACACAGTGTTATCACAATCTTATTGACTATATTGCCTCTGCTGCACCTTTACTCCCATGACTGCACTTATTCATTGTAGTAAAAATTATCAGATTACTTTCCACAAGTGTATATTTATTTTCTCACCCAAAATACATGAAAGTGCCCATTTCCCAGCATCCTTACCAACCCTTGATACTTACAATCTCCTTTCATTTTTGCCAATCTGGTACGCAAACAATTCCCATTAAATGTTTGCTTTGAGGGGCACCTGGGTGGCTCAGTCAGTTAAGCATTGACTTCGGCTCAGGTCATGGTCTCAGTTTGTGAGTTCGAGCCCTGCATCCGGGCTCTGTGCTGACAGCTGGGAGCCTGGAACTTAATTCAGATTCTGTGTCTCCCTCTCTTTCCGCCTTTCTTGCTCATGCTCTGTCTCTATGTCTCTCTCTCTAAACTAAAAAAAGCATTAAAAAGTATATATAATATTTGATTTTCATTTCTGTTGAGTATCTATGAGATTGAACATCTTTTCAAATGTTTATTAGTCATTTGTATCTTCTCTTCCACGAATTGCCAATCGTATTCTCAACATTTTTTTTCCTGTTGGGCTGTTGGAACATTAATCCTTTGTCTGTTGATACGTTGCAAATATTTTCCTTTATGGTTAGTGCTTTTATATTTTATCTTTAAAATTCTTAATTACATCAAAGTCATCAAATATTCTCCTATATTCACTTCTAAGTGGTTTAAGTTTGGCTTTTCTTGCTTAAATCTTTATTTCTTTTATCTATTTTTTTCACTGTATTTTATTTCTGGCTTTTTTTCTTTCTCTGAACACAGAGCTCTTAATGGTATCTATTGCTTGTAACTAGTATACTGCTGTGACTCTCCAACATGGTATTGAATCGTGGCAGTATTTTCAAGGCATTAATGGGGAACTGTTAAGGATTTCTAGCCAGGGAGGGACACAATAATTGACTTAATTATTATAATTTTCTACTATAGTAAACACTACTCCCATTTATTGAATGTACATTATGCTCTAGGACCTTTATGAAAATAATTTATAATATTCTTAGCAAGCTTGAATGGTGGTTGATACATTTAAGTACAAATAGAAAGAAATATATAGGCAGATGAATTGAAGAAATATGATTGACTCATAGCCATATGAAAGGATGCTCTTATCCCAAGAGTGATCCAGGAAATACTAATTAAAATGAGATGGTAATATCAGATTGCCCATTTTCCAGATGCAGAGATTGAAATTCACAGTTTAGGCCAGAGCCTGGCATACAGAATGAAATGAACAGTGAAGCCAGATCTTGTGTTCAGGTTGTCTGACTCCAAAGAACAAACCATCCTGCCTCTTAACCGCTGTTCAACTCAGGTAACTATCTTTGCCTTTCTGTTTTTGTCCACCTTATACCACGCTGTTCCTATCTCTAGGCTTTTCCTCACCAAATTCCCTTGTGTTGTAATTCTGTCTTTCTTCCTTGGGGCTGATACAGAAGCAGAAAGGGTCAGAGATGTGAGTCAGATGTGAGAATCGGTAAGACCCCCCGCTGGGCAAAGGAAGGGGGCACATGGAGTTACTAAGGCAAACAAACATCCAGGGAGTGTGAGAATCCAGGGTCAATAGCCACTTCCACCACATATCAGCTTCGTGAAGTGCAGCGGTCCAGCCTCTGCAAGCCAGGGTTGGCCCGGAGAGTGATGGTTGGAGTTGGTGAAGAAGACATGGAGCCAGCCTCTTCAGGTGGACTGCTCACATTTATTTTTCGGCTTAGGATTTTTATAACAAGTCCAAACAATCATGTTTAAACAATTTACATTTTTTGAAAACAGTTATGGGATTTAATATTTCTAAATGTTCTTAGCAACAGTGATTTCACAGTACAAGATTTCTACTTAAATTGATAAAATTTAACCAGGTAGTCATAACAGAGTTCTACATATTCTTTACTACACATGGCAGGAAATAAGTGAAGCATATAACCAGAATGCATGAAAACAAAGTGCCCTTTGAATGTTTAAATTCAGTGGGCATGCAAAAACAGGATATACTTGTACCCGCGGTTATAGGTAATAGACTCTCACAACCCCTTACTAAGAAAGAACAATGTCAACATTTATCATAGATGACGTATGGAAATGTTTTACATGGATCAACTAGAATTTGGTCTCTGCATTTACTGATCTCATTCTTTGGCCAGAACAATCCATAAGTTGCCTCACAGGCTTGAGGTTAGCAGGAAAATATTTCTCTAACACTTTTCCAAGAAAGTCCTCCAAAACTAGTAAGTCTTGTTTTTTTGTTTGCTTATGGTGTAATATGTATTCTTACTAGCAATTAGACCCATACAAGGAAAATGAATTCAGGGTTCCTTATAGACCCCATGCATACCGGACTGTCTCCAATTTTGCTAATTGCTACAATATTCATTAGACAACATCTGACTGAGGGGGCAGACATGATATTGAGGTACATTCCATTTTGGAGGAAGAGGGGGAACTTTGGGCGATTCTGATTTCATATTAACCCTAGAATAGACTAACAGCAAGTGACAGTAAAAGGCACAGACTAAGCAGCGAAGAAGAATTCTTCAGGGGGTTCTACAGACTGCCTGGTAGTCTTTTCCCACAGGTTTTTCCCTGGGCCTTGCCATCAGGGATGACCTGCACAGTTTTGGTCTCCGGCAGTGAAGCCAGTGAAGGTGCATGTTCCTGACAGTTAAGTTTTCATTCCACATACTTTTTTTTTTTCATTCCATATACTTTTAAATCTACAAAGTGAGGTTAAAAGTCACGCTTAATGGGTATGGCTGTTTTATAACTCATTTGATAATTTTAGTGAAATATAAGGCACAAGAAAAATGCTTTTTAAATGGTAGACGTTTTAAATTGAGCATTTAACCCGTTTTATTTGTGTATCTTGTCTCTCTGTCTACACCCGTGCTGGCCAATACACTTGTCTCTAGCAAATGAGGCTACTGAGCTGTGGAAACATGGCCAGTGATGTGTGGTAAGCTTGAGATGCATACCAGATTTTGACAACTTAGTACAAAAGAGAACATAAAGAAACTTACTAATTTTTTTAGTGTTTATTAATGATAATATTATCGATATATTGGATTACATGCAACACACTAAAGTTAATTTAATCTGCTGTTTACTGTATGTGGTTACGATCATTTTTAAATTTATTTTTAAAATAATTTAAAAAATAAAAAAATTTAATTTGTATTTATTTTTGAGAGAAAGAGAGAGAGAGTGTGAGCAGGGGAGGAACAGAGAGAGAGACACACACACACACAGAATCTAAAGTAGGCTCTAGGCTCTGTCAGCACAGAGCCTGATGAGGGGCTCAAACTCATGAACTGACTGAGCCACCCAGGTGCCCCAAGAGACTATTTTAAATTACATAGGTGCTCTTCTTTCTATTTCTGTTGGAAAGCACTGATCCACATAATGCATTTCTTTGGGGCAGGAACCGAGTTTCACTGAATGAATTGGTGTCCTTGAGTCCAGTCTTTCCCTTCCTGTAATCTATCCTTCACTTTGCTGTAGAGTTTACTTCCTTAAACACAAATCTAGTTTTGTCTACTCTCCTGCTTAAATGCCTTTTATTGGTTTCTCAATGCCTTATGAATAAAATCCAGCCTTCCCAATACCTTTACAAAGCTCACCAGGCTCTCCACGCTTCAGTCCTCAACTTCACCACCTCGGGAAGGTAAGTCACTCTTACCCCTCTGTAATATGTGCCTGATAATGAAGGTGACATCTAGCTTTTTGTTCAAACAACATGGGACACTTTCATGATGAGAAAAGGGTGCTGTCAGTAATGATATTGGGATAACAGGCATAAACTGGGATTGGCCCAAAAAAGCCCCTTTCTTCGTCCAGCTTTGCTGAGCCACAGGTCATGTGTTTGCTGTTGCTGTTCCTTCCACCTAAAATACTCTTCCTCCTCTTTCCTGCCAAGGCTCTCTTCCAATCATTTCTCAGATTTCATTGTAAACATTTCCTTAATGGTCCCCCAAGGCCACTACCCATGGGGCACTCTGCTGGAGTGATTTCCGGACACACTGCCTATCCTACCCTCTCTCCTTTGTTCTTAGGGCTTCTTCCCCATCCCTCCACTGTCTGTCTATTTCTTGATCACGTGAAATGTATCTTTTTACCATTGTCTCCCCAGCACCCAGCCCATGGCCTTGCCTGGATTTGGCATTTAAAAATCATTTCCAAATGAATATTAATTGGCTCTTTCCTCTCATCCCAGCTAAGATCCACAGCCACAGAGGCCTGCTTTGTGGGCATATTGGTGGGGGTGCTACCATCTTCCATGAGGGGTTTCTCCCCAGCTTCGACTTAACCTCTCTGAGAGTCCACATCTCTGCTTCTGCAAGTGCACGTGCGGTTGGCGATTGTAGGGAATTCCCATTCCCAGATTATATGACAGTGGGCCACACAGAGGAATGAGAACATGAGAGGTGGCGGGAAGCTGTTTGTTGGGACAGTCATAAAACTGCTTGCCTCTCTCTCCCTGGGAGGCACAGACGGAGGCAGAGGCGGCTGCTCTGCCTCAGACCTTTCATTAAGGCTTGTGAGCAAAGAACAGTGGTGCTCAGCAGGGCTCCTACTGGTACTAGCATTTCCTCCCCACACCAGGGAGCCCTTTGTCCCTGTGCTTGGTGGGGAGGCCCTGGGACTCCTCCTCCCGGAGAACATATGTTTACAAAGTAAAAACAGTATTTTATTGAGCCTGGAAATCAGAAAACGTAATCACTAATGAGATTTATGAAATTCAACCCAAGCTGACTTTGACTTTCCTAATAAAACATAGCTTGTCTTAGCATGCCCACAGTATTGTCACAGTGGACGCCTCTGGGGGCTAAGGCATGTCCTCTTTGAATTATGGATTGATTAAAAGGAGCACAACGTGTTATTTGAAGGTTGTGTGAAGGCTAAATAATCCCATCTGTGTGAGACAGGATCCGATATTTTATACTGTCTGTGGAGATTCGTCCAATTATGTTTTATGGTCTAGTCTCAAAGATTCCAGCCTCTTCTTTTATTTAACGCTGCAAGTGAGTGTTCAGCAGGACACACTCCCCTGAGGTAGAGAAGATGGGGAGGTTGGGATCTGAAAGTCATAATTCAGCTTCAAACCGAGGTCGTTTTATGGGATGAGGAACTCCCTTTGAATTCTTCCACTGTACCAAACAAGAGGGAAAAAGATGGGTGCAGGTCCTGATGTGACCATGGAGGTGCTGAGCAGGTCTGGGTCGTGGTGCAACCTAGGGGGTCCTTTCCACCTGGTGAAAGCCTGACTCAAGTTGGAGGTGAGCTTTGCAGTCAGTCATATTCTGTTTTTAGGGCCCCAAAGAGGCTGGTGGTGCTGGGTGAGACTTCTATCTCACAAAACATTCAGCAGGTGCCCTTTTTATTTTTTTACATGTATTTATTTATTTTGAGAGAGGTAGTGTGATCAGGGGAAGGCAGAGAGAGAGAGAGGGAGGGAGAGAGAATCCCAAGCAGGCTCTGTGCTGTTAGCTGAGAGCCCAACGTGGGGCTCTATCCCACAAACAGAGAGATCATGACCTAAGCAAAGATCAAGAGTCAGATGCTTAACCGACTGAGCTACCCAGACACCCCAGCAACAATTGTTCTGTTTAATAGCACGTGTATTTGTTTTGGCCATTGTTTCCAGATATTTCAACTCATTTGCTTCCTATATTTATCAGGCTGTGATTTGGCTATTTCCTAACAGAAAGCCCACACTCATAAATGATGGCTAAATAAGTGAATGAAGGCCTGATTTCTACAAATTCATTCGATCTGCTTGTTCCAGGAAATAGCAGACAAAGTGAGAAAGGTACAGATTTGTCCTATAGCTTATCTGCAGACAAGCATGCTCTTTCTCAGAAGGCTACACTCTACTTATTGTAAGATGTAAGTTCTGAGAAGCAGAATAAACAGTGTCAAACTTTCCCAAATGCTCTCATCTGCTTTCTGGGGCAAGTGAGGTGCTTGATTTCAAATGTAAGTTATTGAATAAATAATGAAATGTGAGTTACTATCTTCTTAGATATCTTTTTTTTTCTGCCAAGAATTAGTTGACCCAAGCATGGAGACCTGAGCTGAGCTGGGCCCTTTTCCAGGTCTTTTGAATTTGGGAGAGGAAATCCCAGGTCTTCTCAGGAGGTGAAGTTGAGTGATGAGAGATGCCAAAGCTGTTGTATCTGGGTTCTCTGTCTTATGGAGAAAGCTTCTGTAAAGATGGAAGCTGACCTGCAATAAATGCTAGGGAGTAGGAGGGAGGGAGGGAGGGAGAGAGAGAGAGAAAGAGAGAGAGAGAGGAAGAAGGAGGAGGAGGGGGAGGAGGAGAAGGAGGAGAAAGGGAGGAGGGGAGGGGAAGGAAGGGGAGGAGGAAGAGAAGAAGCCACCTTATTTTCTTTTTTCATAGCAGTTAGTTTTATCCTTTATCTTTCTTGGTTGGTGTGAGCCAATATATCCCTGTTATTTCCTAAGCTCATTGAGGTCTGATTCTGTCACTTATAAGAACCAACTTCCACAACCAACATCAAAATGAAATCTTCTTCTACTCTTAGCAAACCCTCTTCCAATTGCCCTGGGCATTTATAAATCAACTTAATGGATTAGAAAAGTTGTATTTCTTTTTCTCTGAAGTCAATAGTCTACTTCCTCAGAAGGAAGATGTCCCAAATTAGACTCGTTCTGTAGCTAAGAAATAGCCATATTTAGTCTTCCCAGTTTTGTCTATGTAGGCAACCTTAGTCAGTGGTCACTAAGACAGACTCTTGTTAAAAGCACAGAGGATACTCACAGCTTTCCTGTTTGATAGGGATATATGTTGGGCAAGGACTTCTGAAATGTAGACCCCAAGACAAAATAAATACTCAAGAATGATAGCCTCTCTCCCCTTCTCCTTTTCTCCTCCTCTCTTTTTCACAGAAGTCCAGAAGGATGAGTTGTCAAATGCGTAACGATGGGGAGCTTCACTCCATCAGGGGCTCGAGTTCTTTCTTTCTGATTATTCCACCATTCCTTAGAATGCTGGTTGAGCTGGCCCATCAGCAAGTACACTTTCCAGCTTATGGGAAAAGGGAAAGAGCTCACACAGAGTACAAGAACATTTTACTTATGGAAGGGATGGGAAGTTGCGCATATTATTTTTAGATCATTGATAAGAATTGGCATATGGAAGGCTGCAGCCAGGGAGGCTGGGATGTGCAGTTTCTAGCTGGGCAGCCATGTGCCTTGCTGACACACAGGATGCTGGGAGTTTATTGCTAAGAGGAAGAAGGGGAGGGGTCCCCAGATGGCTCAATCCGTTAAGTATCTGACTCTTGATTTCAACTCAGGTCATGATCTCAGGGTCATGAAATTGACCCCGCATTGGCTTCGACAATGAGTGTGAGGTCTTCTTGGGATTCTCTCTCTCCCTCTTTCTCTCTCTCTGCCTCTCTCTTGCTTGCTTATGCTCTCCCACTCTCTCTCTTTCTCAAAATCAACCAATAAATAAACATTAAAAAAAAGTAAAAGGAAGAAGGGGAGAATGTGTACTGTGGGAAAATTACCAGGTTCTGCCATGTGTTGCTAGAATATTACTCTAGGAAAGTGAATGTACTTTCTCCTTAGCTAATAGATCACTAACTAGAATTTCCCATGTGCTAAAAACACACAAACCACAGTTTGCTATCCCTCAAGCTACTGTCCTCTTTTCATTTAATTGACCACCNATAAACATTAAAAAAAAGTAAAAGGAAGAAGGGGAGAATGTGTACTGTGGGAAAATTACCAGGTTCTGCCATGTGTTGCTAGAATATTACTCTAGGAAAGTGAATGTACTTTCTCCTTAGCTAATAGATCACTAACTAGAATTTCCCATGTGCTAAAAACACACAAATCACAGTTTGCTATCCCTCAAGATACTGTCCTCTTTTCATTTAATTGACCACTAAAATTCTATAAAATAATCACTTGCACTCAATGCACCGACTTTCCTACCACCTGCTTACTCTGTAACCCATGGTAATCTGATTTCTGTGCCTACTACATCTTATATGAACAAGCTTTCTTTTTAAAAAGAAAACTTTTTAAATGTTTATTTATTTTTGAGAGAGAGAGAGAGAGAGAGACAGAGCACGAGCAGGGGAAGGGCAGAGAGCGAAGGAGTCCCAGAATCCAAAACAGGATCCAGGCTCTGAGCTGTTAGCACAGAGCCTGATGCGGGACTGGGACCCACGGGCTGTGAGGTCATAACCTGAGCCAAAGTTGGACGCTTAACTGACTGAGCCATCCAGGAGCCCCTGAAAAAGCATCCTTATGGGTCAGAAATGGCCTCCAGTTCCCTTCACTTTCTCATCTGCATTGGCTGCAGTGGAAGATTTTTTTCTCTTTTGGAAACACATTCATTGCTTCCTATGACTCAGTGCTCTCTTGATTCTTTTTCTACTCCTTTAACCATAGCTCCTCTACCTTTCCCTTTGACCATCTTGTTCCTCTCACGTTATAAATGTGACATTACCTGTGGGTACAAATTCCTGAATTCTTTACCTATCCTTCAGTAGTTTTCTCAGTGGCTTTGGCTAACTTCCAGATTGACCTAAATTCCATGCCCACACTCCCTTTGTCTTATTACAATTTGCCTTCTTTTCCCACAGTCGTGCTTACAAAAGGATCCTGATACACAACCAAGCACAGTCCCCAATTAGCTTCCAATGACCCAGTGTGCCTGTGATTTCTCTGGTATATCAGAGCTCATTGTATTCCCAGGAACAGAAACTGCCTGAACAAAAAAAAGAAAAGGATTCAGAGAGCTATTTGGGGGACACCCAAAAGTGGCCAATGCCAGCAAAAGACTGGAAAGAGGGGACAGAGTTATCTTTCCTCTTGCTGCTGCTGCATGTGCACATCCCTGCCCTGGCCTCATTCTCCTCGGAGACTGAACAGGTCCAGGTAGGACATAGCCGATAACAGCTCCCAAAGTTCTTTATTCTCAATTTCCATTATCCAGGGTGAGACTGATTTTTCTCCCCTCTGTCCCTTTTTCCAAAATCCATGGGAAAAATTCCAGTGGATATGGGAGAATGGAAGTACTCAGAAGAAAGCAGAGGCATGGTATCCAGAGAAGAAGACATTTCAGGGAGCCCACTCTAAACTATATCCAGTGAAGTCAGCTCTCTCTCTTTTTTTTTTAAGTTTTTAATGTTTTTATTTATTTCTGAGAGAGAGAGGCAGAGTGAGCAGAGGAGGGTCAGAGAGAGAGGGGGACACAGAATCTGAAACAGGCTCCAGGCTCTGAGCTGTCAACACAGAGCCTGACGCGGGGCTCAAACCCACAACCTATGAGGTCATGACCTGAGCCAAAGTTGGACGCTTAACCGACTGAGCCACCCAGGCACCCCAAAGTCAGCTGTCTCTTAAATGCAAGCACTAACACACATCAGAGCTATACCAAAGTGGAAAAAACGTCAGACTTGATGTTAAGAAATCTGCCTTTTTTTTTTTTTTAGCCTGCCATTATTTTAGCTGCATGTTGTGGCAAGTTTATGAGTGCCAATATTTCCATCACATAGAGTTCCCTACATCCTGTATATCTTGTGATAAGTGAATGACATTCTAGACACAAAACTGACTAGTTTAGTACCCAGCACATATTAGATATCTAATAAATGTTAGTTGAATCTAGTTGGCCAAGACATCCCAAAGGGAAAGAAAGATGCTGGTCCAGTCAATTTGGGCAATCACTTTCCTCAGGGCTGGCACAGAACACAAAAGTCCTCTTTCCAAATAATTCTCATCTACAAAAGGCAAAGTATTAATGCATGTAACTGTTCTCCATCGGGTGAATTGACTATGGATATTCTATGCAGTGCTTAATTGGCCTTGCCAGTTCATTAGGAATTGCAGAACGATGTCACAACCCTCCAAAGGAAGATGAATGGTGGCCTGCTTGCTCACATAATAGGAAGCTGCACATCAGCTGAAAAGTGCACAAAGAAAACTTTCTCAGCTTTGTCTGGGCAGCAGAAATGTTTTGGTTCAATTCAAATCAGGCTCGTGGCCTCTTTGCCGTGTTGTGCTGGATATAATTCTGTGAACAATAGGAGTGTCTGGTGCGGGAATGCAAGAAAGATTATATTCTCAAACCTGAAGGTATTGATTATGTTTGTCTGGGAATGAAAAGAACAAGGACCTATTACTTGGGAGTTTGTTTCTCTGAGGCTCTCGGTTCACAAATGGATGTTTTATTTGTACACTTTCGATGTTTGACTTCTAAACTCTGCTCCGAAATCCTACTGAAGGTTTGGGATGAATCAAGGTGATGCTGAGGTTTGGTAATGCACAAAGTGGGAAGAAATATGAGGAGACAAATTCCATGCTTCCATAAAGCCGGCAGGAGTTTCCAGTGCTCTTGGGAACAGCGAGACAGAGGGACGGCCCATTTGTGTTCATAAAATTTTTACAGGCTCCCAGTTTGTTTGCTGACGGTGAGGGCATGGAGGGCCAGGGGCCAGAGTTAATCACGTAGGCTCATTAAGAGCCCACATTCCACAAGTACTTGCCAGATAAAGCAGGCCAAGACCTCTAGCACACAGAAGTACAGTCAAATCAATTTTCCACATGGATCTCTTTTGATCTGCAAAATAACATCATAAAGTTCAATCACACAAGCGCGTGCAGACATATACATGTATGCGTATATGTGCAGTATCTTTACACAAAATATATACAATATTGTTTACATAATATATATGTACATGCATATAGAAAACACACACACACACACACACACACACACATACAGAATGAATTGCCATCCAGAGGAAAAACCAGCAAGAAGGGCAGGCTTGGAACTCTCAGGCATGAATGAAAGTTGCAGTCCACAGGCAAAATTTCTTTCTCCTTAGGGAAACCTCAGCCCTACTTTTAAGGTCTTTCAAATGATCAAATCAAACAACCTAGGTTATTAGGATAATCTCCCCAAATTCGAGTGAACTGATTATGGACTTTTTCTCATCTGCTTTTGTATCTTCACAGCAACTGCTGAGATTAGCGTTTGGTTGTGTAATTGGCGTTGTCCTTAAAAAAACTGTCTTTTATTTTACTAGAAAAATGGGTTTATTCAGGAATAACGGAGAAATTACACTTAGGAACATTCAAGCTATAGATAACTATAGACGAATCTGAAAAGACAAAGGGAAGGTCAGCTTTTATTAGGTTTGGGGAGGAAATTGAGGAGGATTTTGTTCTGAACAAAATTTATTGGAGAAGACCAAGAGTTTAAAGTTGTGGCAGTTTCTCACTGGTTATTGCTGGGGCAGAGAGATTTTCCTTTTTTTTTTCTTAAAAGCAGGAGATGAAATTCCTATGTGAAAAATGTCCTCTCTCCTCAAAGCGATTCTTCTCTTCTTTCTTCCTGCTGGTCACACATGCTGCCATGAGTGAAATGTGTGTGAGAGCTCCCTGTTCAGGGCTTCCCAGCTCAATTTTTTTTAAGATTTTATTTTACTATATTTTAAATAGTCTCTACCCGACATAGGGCTCTAACTCACAACGCTGAGATCAAGAAATCTCAGGGTTGCATGCTTTACAGACTGAGCCTGCCAGGTGCCATACAGGCTCCAATTTAAATGAGGTTTCCTTTGGGACACTTGGGTGTCTCATTCAATTAAGTGGGCTGACGTCAGCTCAGGTCATGATCTCACAGTTCATGAGTTCAAGCCCTGCATTGGGCTCTGTGCTAACAACTCAGAGCCTGGAGCCTGCTTCAGATTCTATGTCTCCTTTTCTCTCTCTCTCTCTGCCGCATCCCCACGTGTGCACGCTCTCTTCTCTCTCAAAATAAATAACCATTACAAAATAAAAAAATAAATGAAGCTTCCTTTATTTTTACACTGGAGAGTATAGTCCAGCCAAACTGACACATCAAAAAAATTTAGTTAATAAATTAAGTCAATAAAATGCAGAGAAGAAATGTCTACTTCATTCAATTATTTCATAACTTTATTAATATTTACATGAAATGTTCTAATGACATAGTATTTTGTTTAATTAAACAGATAGTAGTATTTCTAGTTTGGAAATATTTGGCCATTATGTTTTTGAATATGTTGAAATAATAAAAAATATATAACTATGTTCAATATTTCAGACAAATTTCCCCCCTTATTTTATTTGAATTACTTAGGTGGGCTATCCATAGATTGTTTTGCAACTGACTTTGTGTAAAGAAAATAATAATTATGGGACTGTTGGGGGGTTACATTCATCATCATTCAATATTCCCAGGAATCTGGGGGTTATTATACCCATTTTTGTAGTTGAAGAAACTGAGGCTTAGAGAGATTAAATAACCCGCCCAAGGTCACACAATAAGAAATGGGGTCTGGCTGATTCCAAGGCTTGAATTTCCCCCGACTGGACCACGTTTGCCTATGGTTATTGTCCACTGATGAACAGACTTATCATGCCCTAGGAACTGTGGCAAATGACCATGTCTAATATTGATTGGTCCTCCTTGCTTTTCAATATCACTCGAGTCTAATTTTAGAATTGGATTGAATTAATAAAACAGAACGAGCAGATGCTAAAGGCATATCCCTTCTGCCCAGAGTCAGTTAACTGGCCTCAGGGAGGGATGGTGGGAAGGAAGGGGGTCAAAGCTGACCAGAGATTGGGAAGAAGGAAGGGATGAACAGTAAAAATTTAATTAGCCACATTTAGGCATTCTCCCTGGGGCGTTGTTACTAGACATGTTTGAGAAATTCACTAAGCTTCTGGAAGAATGGTGACTTTAAAAAGCAGAGTTCTGGAGAAGTCCTGATTCTGAATTTGTTCTTGATAATTTGACTGACGTTGGACAAATCACTTTATCTCTTTTTGCCTTCATTTCCTTCCTTACAAAATGCAGCAAATTTTATGGAACTCGCTCTACACAGTCCTCAAGGGAAGGTGTGTGGATAAAATCAACTGAAAGTTGGGAAAATTCTACAGAAAATATCTTTTATTTTAAAGTGCTATGCAAACACGGTGTGTGATTATGGGTGCAGGATACAACCTGCCTTCATTTCTTAAGAGTTGAATCATTTCCAGACAAATCCTCTGACTGTCCAACCTCCATCCTTCTTTGACCCTGTGGCCTATCCATGACTGGGGTCTTTGAGTTCCCCCAGTTTCACTGCAACCAGCATGGCATCCCTTTTAGCTTAATGCTTCTGGCTGGAGTAAATTCATAAACAGCTCTTTTGAAACTAGAGCCTGGTGTTCACTGTCTGAAATATCTTCTTTATCAAAACATCCAGAATAGAGCAGATCCACCAGGGGATAGCATATACAATGCTTTTTTTTTTTCCCCCTGAAGAAGAACTGCGTTGTTCAAAAGAGATGGCTTCAGATTCCCTCCCCTTACCCCCTCCAACCAGGTGCTTTCTGTTGCACTATTATTAGAAACAGCTGTAGATGAAACATTTGATGAGGCTCTTTCTTCCACTTGAGCATTATTCTTATAATCCTCCCAACAAGATCAGCTTAACCTTGATCTGTTTGAACTAAAGATTTTTTTTGCCTATATGTGTTGACTCCCAATTGCCTATGGAAACAACAGCATTGGGGATGAGCCTTGAAAACGACAATTGTCAAGCTGTAAGCATACAAACTAACATTGTGATTTGCTGTAGCCAATAGAATACAACAGAAGTCATGGTGTGTCACTTCCAAGGCCAAGCATCAGCACTTCCACTTGCCCTCTTGGAACCCTGCCTTGGGAGCAAGCCGAGGCTTGCTGGAGAAAGAGAAGCACGTGGCTCAGTGCCACGCACCACACCAGCTTCCAGCCAGCCACCTGCTGGGCACATGAGTAAGATCATCACAGGGATGCCAAGCTCCAGCCACCCTGCCAATTGACACAGACTTAAAATCAAGCCCAGCCAAGATCAGCTGAGACTTCCCTAGATCACCAGAACCACCCAGCTGACTTGCAAACTTGTAAGCATTAAGAAATGTCNTGGGTGGCTCAGTCAGGTGAGTGTCTGACTCTTGATTTCAGCTCAGGTCATGATGTTTCAGGTTCATGAGATAAAACGCTGCATTGCATTCCATACTGACAGCAAGAGCCTGCTTGGAATTCTCTCTCCCTTTTTCTCTGCCTCCCTCCCTCCCTCCACCCCCACCTAGCATGCACTTTCTCTCTCCCAAAATAAACTAAATAACCTTTTTATTTTTAAAGAAATAAATGGCTATTTTTTTCTTTATTTCTGAGAGAGAGAGAGACAGCATGAGCAGGGAGGGTCAGAGAGAGAGGGAGATACAGAATCTGAAGCAGGCTCCAGGCTCTGAGCTAGCTGTCAGCACAGAGCCTGACACGGGGCTCGAACCCATGAACCGTGAGATTATGACTTGAGCCGAAGTCGGACACTTAACTGACTGAGCCACCCAGGCGCCCCATGGCTATTGTTTTAATCCACTAAGTCTTGGTTGATGCAGAAGTCATCATTAACCAAAAATAAAACAGGATCAAAAGAAACTAATTCTATCAGTATGAATACAACCTTGTCCGAAGGAGGTAATCTAGAGTATCAGAAACAGCATGGGTCCTTGGGATTTCCCAGAGCTTAGGTGAAAGATATTCTGACTCCTGCTCAGGGGAGGCTATGTGAGTAGTTTACATACAGAGACATTACAGCTCTGTTGTTAATGTACACTTGGATTTTGGATTCCTACCTTTCATTCTAACTTTGTGTTTGGCTGATGATCTTGAATGGACTGTAATGTGAATACGAAGTTTTCCTTCACATGGAAACTTGCCTCTGATTCCCTGACTAGCACTGACACCATAGTTGGTGATGCCAACCACAGAGTTCCACCAATCAATATGGACTCTTTAGATGTTAGAGATATTATGCAAAGGCCATGCTTTTATTTTTAGAGTAATGATATTCTCATATATCGGTAGCAATGGACACTTAATCAGGGGTGATTTGTCCTACAGATTTTTGCTTGGAATATAGAAGAATGTCTTGCCTTCTATTTCAGCATGGTGAGAAGACCCCAATTCACCTAAACATAAATTTTAACACAGAGAGGTACTGAACTACATTTTCATAGATTATGAAAAATGTCATCTTCCATTGGTCTTGACAGTGTTTAGATTTTGAAGAAATGATAATAAACATTACCATTTAGTAATAACCTTAGCACATATTAAGTTCTTTGGTTCCTATGTATAGATTCAAAGACTGATGAATAAAAGGAAACTATATTCTTATGTGGCTTTGAACAGATTTGTCCATAAAGCAAAAAAAAAAAAAAAAAGAAAGAAAGAAAAGAGAGTAGCAGTTTGCACTATGACTGTAGTTATACCTTAAATCTTAACAGTAAGAAACAATGAGTCCCACCTCAGGAGCTGGGGAAAAATTTCCAGAAGAGTGGCATTCATATGGGATACAGAAGTATGAGCAAGAGTCCTTGAGCTCCAGAAAAGAGGAAGGAGTCTCCAGGAAGAGGTATCAGTACATGCCAGGATAGAAACATGCAAGAGAATGCTTAATTGCACCAAGAACCACAGTATCATGAACACAAGCTACCACGTGTGCATGTGTGTACATGCCTGTGCACAAGTGTGTATTTATAGAAAGAAAATATATGCAGAGGGACTAACAGCGGGGGGAAGATCAGTTAGCAACATCATTAATCAGCATTTCTTAGGGAAAATTAGGTTAACTGAATGAAGCAAAGAGATACATTAACTTTGTCGGGATCCCAGCTCCCATGTAGGGCTTCAGAAAAAGAGTCCAATAACACCAGGTACGGTAAATAGCAGTATGAACCAAAGGACCCATTGCCAGGGATTGCTTTTCACTCTCTTCGAGGAACCAGACACATTATTAGACCAGAGCCTGCTGGTGCTTTATTGTTATTGTCTAATGATGTGAATTATGGGAACTTAATCCTCTCACTGTGAGTGATCGTATGTTATTATTCCATTCGGGGCTGGGCATGCACACTCTGACCTTATTAGCTGCAAGTGGACTCCAGATCCAGTTTGGTTGTACTTCCCTCGGGAATGGCAACCAGCCCATTAAAAGCCCTGCCTTACCCTTCTTGAACACACAGAGTCAGGCAGTGAGTTTTGAGTCAGGGAAAGGCAGGAAATAGAAAGCAAACTGTTTTTCTTACTTTTCATTAAATCTCTTACCTCATGCTGTCGTAAACATGGGTCAGACTCAGCCCTTGGTCAGGGCCGTATAATTGGCTTATTGTAATTGGCTGCCTGGAATGCCTGCCCCAGGTGTAGATAGAGTAATGACCTGAAATGCTGGCAGGGTCTCCTGGATTTTGACATTTGCTGTGTGGGATCTCCGTATGTTATTGCCAGTTACTGAAGCAGGAGGAGAAGGTACAGAAATTTCAAGTAAAATTAGCTGAAATTCCATAGCTGGTTATTCATTGTCAGTTTTCTCTTTTTTTTTCTTTTTAAAAGTTTATTTATTTATATTGAGAGAGGAGACAGAGAGAGACAGAGAGACAGACAGAGAGAATGAGTGGGGGAGGGGCAGAGAGGAGAGAAGGAAAATTCCCAAGTAGGCTCCATGCTGTCAGCGCAGAGCCTGATGCAGGACTCGATCTCACAAACTGACATCATGACCTGAGCTGAAAACCGAGAGTCAGATGCTTAACTGATTGAACCACACAGGTGCTCTATCAGTTCGTTCGTTCTTTCTTTCTTCCTTCCTTTCTTTCTTTTAATGTTTTATTTATTTCTGAGAGAGAGAGAGCGAGCGACAGCGTGAGCAGGGGAGGGTCAGAGAGAGGGAGACACAGAATCTGAAGTAGGCTCCAGGCTCTGAGCTGGCAGTCAGCACAGAGCCTGTCACGGGGCTCAAATCCACGAACCTCAAGATCATGACCTGAGCCAAAGTCAGACGCTCAACCAACTGAGACACCCAGGTGCCCCAGTTTTCTCTCTTTTAAGGAGAAGGCTGGGGTAGGGTAGATTCAGGTGGTCTGAATCTTTTGGGGACTAGAATTGCAGTTGGGGGAAAAGGGATGTTCAAAGGTAAACTTAAGAGTTGAGTTGGAGAGGAAAATCCTAAACAGAGTGTCAGAGGCAAATAGCTTCTTAAAGAAGCAATCAGAAATTGAGGTAGAGAGCCAGGGAAGATGAACCTCAACGAGACTGAAGTTCAAATCTTGATGTTGCCATGGATTAGCTTGGAACCTTGGTGAAGTTCTTAGTTTTTTCAGCCTTATTCTCCCCATCTATTAAATGGGGAATAAAAATAGTACCTACCCCATAGCAATGTGTTCATTGAGATAAATAATATAAAATGTTTGCTAAAGTGTCTGGCATAACGTGAAGGCTGCTTACTTATTAATGGTGACGTTGATGAGGGTGGTGATGATGGTGGTACTGATAAAGAAAAATGAGTATTTATGGAAACAAATTACACTGAAAGAATTTGTACACTTAAAGCATCCGGCTAGGCAGTGTGAAGTTCCTGAGTTGTGAATTTACCTGGTGAAACCCCTCCCGTTTCATTTACAGCTGATTCAGATCTTACGACATAATTATTTTTACCCATGAGTCACTGCTCTGGGTCTTTTTCTGTGGGTTTGAAATTGATCAGCGAAGACGTAAGTTGTAGGCAGCGTTTCCCCTGGCCTCTTATTAGCAGCTTGTGTTACCTGCTGAGGCAGGATGGAGGCTGATTCTGCCAGCGATTGTGTGCCCATGTTGTGTGTTCTCAGGTACCCATCGGTATGCACATACGGCAGTGTGGACACAGATTCCCTCTTATTTCACCTTACCAGGTAAATGACCAAGTTCCAAAGACTGTTTTCTGTTCACAAACTGTCACTCTTTCTCCACAGAGATGTAAGCTGGTGTCCGGCAGATTGAGGGCAAGGGGGAAGAGGCATTCGTTCCTGAATAATTCCTTTTTAGCTTGGAGAGTAAATTTAGGAACTGAGGGAGAAAGGTATAAGCTCACAATGCTCACTTTTTGCATACCTTATTTCCAAGCCTTCCTGATGTTCATTGCCATAGCTATAGGGCCAGATCAGCATAGTGGCATTTTAAAAAAAATAGAATTTTAATTGTAACATTTGTGATGTGATTTTTTTTCTGGTTCGTTTGGTCCTAGGCTGCCTGCTAATAAGACAGGTGTCTGTGTGCAAATATTTCTATTAGGTAAACCAAGTTCTGGCATATTCGTTATACTTCTGTTTATGGCAAAGGGATCTCTGTCTTTTGATTAGCCTCATACCCTGATAGTATTCCTTTACAACAAATTGGATTTCTATCGTCTATGTCCTTAGCCTTATCTCTCATTCCTCAATACACAAACCCTCTACTTGAACCAGACTTAGCTTCTTTTGCTGGCAGCAGGTGGAGCCACTGAGATTTGAGCCACCGGTTCCTTGTTGGTCCATTACTAAATCAGTCCTGCCTGGGTAAAGAAGTATGTTGTGAGCCCCATATCTACCTATAGGTGGCATCAAGGAGCCATCTTGCTTTTCTAGGTTTCTCTACCTGCAGAGTTCTTTTGGACCTCTCCATTTCATTAAGCTGCAACCTAACCACTGCCATGTCTGTTTTGTTCAGACATAGAAAAAATGTCTTTGGCCCTCACGTGGTTGAGTAGCATGGTATATTGTTTGAACAGTTAACTGAGTTGTCAACATTTAGAACGTGGGGTTCTGAGACAAAAAATATTCAGATTTCTAGCTCAGATCTACCAATAGCCTTGCTGTCGTTGTTGCACATGGCATTAAGCAATGGATCTTAACCACCCTCTAGTTTAGAGGGGGCACATGCTCATTGATCCACTGTACACACACTGAAGCCAGCGCTGTAGACCTATGAGCTCACCACCTCTGATCTGGCCCAAACGATTCCATACATTTTGGACCATTCATAGGAACCTATTTCCTTGACATGGTTCACATGTTAGTTCTGGAGCCTTGCTCAGAAACTCAGTCCGCTTGGCTGGAGCACTGGCCACTTACTGAGCTCTTGCTGACTCTCTCTTCCAGGGTCAGGAGAACTGCGATCTTTCTGCCCTGCTCAGGAAAGATAAACTTTAATGAAATAAGACAGACTGTAAAATCTTGGGTTGGCAGACAGCTACCTAAACCTTTTTCTCTCTCCCTCCACTCACTATGTGAGACTTTCTTGGGTACTGATATTGTATGAACACACAAAACCTTGCCTGTATACTCTCATTAGATTTTTGGACAATGCCTTCAGCAGTCTATCCTACAGCCTGGTCAATTCCCTAGCTCCAGTTAAGCCCATTCTCACATCCCTCCCCTTGCTGCTCAGGCCACTACTGAAATCTCAGCAAGCCTTGTAGCAAAGCTCAGGGAGTGGGACCCAGGCACAACACAGAGATGTGACCAGTGCATTTATCCTGTTATGTCTCCCTAGAAAACACACCAACTCCCACTGTTTCCAGGTTACCCCAGGTCCTGGCATCCTTCCTAACTTAAATGCTACCTCCATCGTAGAGTTTTAGTCTTTATTCATTTCGCAGGTATTTTTTGAGTGCTTCTGTGTGATGGAGTAAACAGAGGTGACCGAGGTTTAGGGTAGAACAATACAGATGAAATTTCTTCTTTAATGGGAATGTTGCTCTAGTGGAAGAATCAGCTAATGAGCGACAGAGCACATATATAAAAAATGATTGCAGAGAGCTTGAAAAGTGTTATTAATAAAATAGAATAGGGCAATATGATGGCCAATGGGGTTAGACAGAAACAGTAGAGAATTTAGTGACTGTGGGGGTGACATTTGGGTGGTATGATCGTTTATCAGTTAAAGTGATTTCGGTTATAACAGCAAGCACTCAATCAGCTTAAATAATCGGATTTTCTTCTCACATGAAAAGATTGTGGAAATTAGTAAGAGGAAATCTTATTTAAAATGGAGCCAGGAGGTCAGAAGGGGGAGCTCTCAGACACTACCACTCATGGTCAACTGCAGACACAAGGGAAAGACCTTGCAAGTCCCTACTATTTTAGTTACTATGCTAGAATCCCAGCAAGGGCAAGAAAGGCTTTCTTCCTTCAGGCCCCTCCCGCTGCCCCGGCAACAGCCCAGCCAATGAGAGATGGACTCAGCTCAGCCAATGAAAAGCCGCTACACTTCCAACTCCCAATTTACTCCAATGTACTTTAAAAAAAAAATATGTTTGTTTATTTTTGAGAGAGACACAGAGTGTGAGCAAGGGAGGGGCAGAGAGAGAGGGAGACCCAGAATCCGAAGCAGGCTCCAGGCTCTGAGCTGTCAGCACAGAGACCAAGGTGGGGCTCAAACCCACCAACTGCGAGATGATGACCTGAGTTGAAGTTGGCTGCTTAACTGACTGAGCCACCCAGGCACTCCAAGGACTTTTTGTTTTTAATAGCTTCCCAACTTCCCCCTTTTCAGTGTAAAAGAGCTTTTTTCTCCTTCGTTCTCAGGACTTGCCTATGGTTTCCCTGTAGCCCGCTAGTCTGAGGTTGCAATTCTCTACTGTTACGAATAAACCCATTTTTGCTGGTAAAATAACTGGCAATTGTAATTTTTTAATTAAAAATTTTTACTGTTTATATTTGAGAGAAGAGAGGGAGAGAGAGAGAGAGAGAGAACACAAGCATGGGAGGGGCAGAGAGAGAAGGAGACACAGAACCTGAAGCAGGTTCCAAGGCTCTGAGCTTTCAACGTAGAGCCTGACACGGGGCTCAAACTCATGAACCTGGAGATTATGACATGAGCTGAAGTCAACACTCAACAGACTGAGCTGCCCAGGCATCCCTGGCAATTGTATTTTTAAGGTTAAGGGGATATACATAGGTATAGCAGGCTCCAGGCATGGCACTTTCGGGATTTAGCTCCATTTCCCTGAAAATCTCCCAGCTCTGACTTCAGCCTCCTGGGTTCGTCCTCTGGCTGGTTGACAGATGGCTGCAGTCAGTGTTCAGGACATCCTTTTCCCATACCGAGGTCATCTGGAAGACAAAGAAGAGTAGCAGCTTTCCCTAGGTGTCTCTTTCACCAGCTAAGAATTCTTAGATTCTTAGAAAGATGTCCCCTCACATTTTGTTGGCCAGGATTGGGTTTTATACACCTTCCTAAATCCATCACTGGCAAGGGGAATAGGGTAATCGTGATTGGCTTACAGCAGAGGTCAGCAAGTAAAGGGCAAACTGATACAGTAAGCCCTCCCCCATCCACAGTTTTGCTTTCCACCATTCTATTACCCACCGTCAACCGTGGTCCAACATGATTCTTCTGATACATGTTCAGAAGTTCAGTAGAGCCTAATGCTTCAACACAACACCTGCATCATTCACCTCACCTCATCTCATCAACTATGCATCTTATCATCTCACATCATCACTGGAAGGGTGAGTATAGTATACTAAGATATTTTGAAAGAGACCACACTCATAACTTTTATTATAGTATAATGTATAATTGTTCTGTTTTATTATTGGTTGTTTTTAGTCTCTTACTGTGCCTACTTTGTAAATTAAGCTTTATCAGGGGCACGTGGGTGTGGCTCAGTTGGTTAAGCATCTGACCTTAGCTCAGGTCATGATCTTGGGGTTCAGGAGTTTGTGCCTGGAGGCTGCTTTAGATTCTATGTCTCCCTCTCTCTCTCTCTGCCCCTCCCCCACTTTTGCTCTGTCTCTCTCAAAAAAAATGAGTTAAAAAAATTAAACTTTATCATAAGTATATGTGTATAGGGAAAACATAGCATTTGTGGTTTTAGGCATTCCCTGAGGGTCTTGGAATATATCCCCATGGATAAGGGGTCCTATGGTGGGCTACTGTCAATATTTTCAGCATTGTGGACCATGATCTCTATTGTAACCACTTACTTCTGTTGTTGTAGCACAAAAGTAACCATAGACAATATGCACTGGAATGAGTGTGGCTGCATCCAGTAACATTTGGTTTACAAAAGCAGGCATTGGATTTGGCCATCAGGCCATAAGTTTGCTGACAGCTGGCTTGCATTTGGGATTCGCCCGTGGATAGGGTGATAATACAATGTTTTAGTCCAAACCAGGGTACTTTGACATTGAAGGGGGATGCTATGACTTTTTAAACTTAAACAATAGGCATAAACTAGGACTGTTCTAAAGTCATCTGTGGGTCATGTGAAGGGAGGGTGAATACCTGAATATAACTGGATTCTGACGCAAGTGGGGCCTTGCCGCTGAAATAGCCAGCAGTACGTGCAACAGGTGAGAGGCAGGAGATGGGTCATGCAAGAGATGAGGGAAGAGCATAGGTGAGGAGATGACATGGTGGCGAGACAGGGAGACGCCCTCTGCCAGAGTGTGGCGACCACCGTGACAGAGTTCAGATGCGTTCAAAGAGGAGGAGCTAGTCATGCCACAGAGGGCATTTGGACCATGGCCTGACAGTTAGGAGTTATTCTAAGTGCAGTTGGAAGCTGCTGGTTGGTTTAGAAGTGTGGCATCTGTTTCACTTTAGGAAGATGCTC
Source organism: Crocuta crocuta (assembly GCF_008692635.1). Lineage (NCBI taxonomy): Eukaryota > Metazoa > Chordata > Mammalia > Carnivora > Hyaenidae > Crocuta > Crocuta crocuta. Next base: position 900,936 of record NW_027532169.1, on the reverse strand, counting down.
TGGCTGTGTGCAGAATGGATTGTAGGTGGCCAAAGTGGAAACAGAGGGACTGGTTGGGACATAATTAGAGATGATCATGACAGACAAGTTACCAGTGAAGACAGAGAAACGTAGAATTGGTTTAGGAAATATGTTGTGAGGAACATGAAAAGGACTCGCTGAAAGATCATGTATATGTGCTTGTGGGGACTGTTGTGGTTGGGACAGGTATGAGAAAGAGAGAAATGCCGAGGGATTATATTTATATAACATCTATTTCCTGCCAGGTTTTTGCACATATGAATTAATTTGGTCCTTTTAAACAACTCTGTACTTTATTAGTCTAATTTTTTTAAGAGTTGAGGCACAGAGTGGTCAAGCTACCTGTCCAAAGACACACAGCTGGTAAATGGCAGCACCATGATCTGAACTTGGGTTTCAGGCTACAGAATTCATGCTTGCACTTCATAGGCTGACTGTTTTTTTGTGCTATATGTGATGTCCTTAGGACATTCCTGTGACCTAAGGATGTGGGTTGAGCCATTAGAAGGAGCTATAATCTACTGAGATGGGCAGAAACAGCACTGTCCCAGGAATAGCCCCCTGTGAGACTGTCCCATAGATCAGAAAGATGCATTTGGCAATGTCACCAAATAAGGGCATCTCTTAATTCGTGTTTAATTGTGTTTATTTGATCACTAATTGATAATTGTCGAGTTTATCACATTATTTTAGACCTTGGCTCTTTATTAAACTGGATGCTCAGGGTGCCTGGGTGGCTCAGTTGGTTAAGCCGCCAACTTCGGCTCAGGTCATGATCTCATGATTTGTGAGTTCGAGCCCCGTGTTGGGCTCTGTGCTGACAGCTCAGAGCCAGGAGCCTGCTTCAGATTCTGTGTCTCCTTCTCTCTCTCTCTGCTCCTCCCCAACTCGTTCTCTCTCTCTCTCTGTCTCTCTGTCTCTCTCAAAAATAAATAAATATTTAAAAATTTTTAAAAAAAGAAACTGGATGCTAAATGAGGAAAGAAATTGCATCTTTTTCATTTATGTTTAACCTACCATGTAGCCCTATTATTTGCATGCAGTAAATCCTCAGTAAATATTACTTTATTTGGTTTGTAAAGCCCTGGACTACTTATTTTCTAACCATTTAATTATTTAATTTGAGACTTGCTCAAATTCTACACATTGACTTTTAGTAGGAGCCTAGAGAGAAAACACTACCGATCTGAAAGCCTTGTCTGAATGTTATGATATTCTTAAATTTAATTTTACCTGTTCCCAGCTTTTAAGGTTTTTAAACACTTGAGTTTTAAATCTATTTTTAAAATGTTAACTTTTCATTGCAAAACAATTTCAATCTCCAAAAAAAGTCACAAAAATGGTGCAAGGAATTCCCCTGAACTCCTCACCCAGACATCTTGAATGTTTGCCTTTTACAACCACAGGTACAACTATGACTGATGAGCCCTCCGTCCTCTGGAGATGCTGCTTTACTGTGCTGATTATTTTCCACTCTCCTGTTCTCTCCCATTTCTGTGGACGCTCCTTTTCAGACTCTCTTTCTCGCTCCTTTCCAATCCTGTAACTTCTTGGTGTTCCTCGGGGTTTCATCCTCATTACTCTTCTCCTCTCTAGTGGCTTCACTCCCTCGATGACATCATGTAGACTCATATTTTTAAACATCATTTTTCCTTGAATTTATATCTATAGTTCTGGCATCTCCCCTGTGAGCTCCAGATTTCTATATCAGCCTGCCTACTTGATTTTTCCACTGCTGCTGCCTAACAGATATCGTGTATTTAATATGCCCAAATAGAGCATACGACCCCTTCAGCCATGCCTTCAGCGTATTTCCCATTTCATTAAATAACACCATCATTTACCATATTACTCAGCCCCTGAGCCTCTGCTTCAATGTCCACGTATTCTGAGAAGTCTTTCCTGACGACTCACTCTGGACATCTGGATCCTTTCATTGCAATGAAATTTTTAAAAAATTTCTGTAGCTGTAAGGCCCTTGTTTATTTTGCCCTGTGCCTGCCAGACTGCCTGCTGTATAGCAGGACCGCCATATTGTTGGTAAGTGAATGGTTAATGAATGAACATGCGTTGGGCAAAATAAAATTCATAGGGTATTTCTTATCAGTCTTAGGGGTTTTGGGTTTTTAAAATTTTGGGTAATCTCTTCTGAAGGCAGTTTCCAAAGCCAATGTATGTTAGTTGTAAATAATTTTAAAATGCATACACATTTAATGCAATGTATGAAATGCGCTTTTACTCTTCTGTAAACATATAGCTTTGATACTTTCCTAAGATTCTATGAATGATATTCTCTTAAGATAATAAAAAATGTATACTACCAACAACTAACAGTGAAACAAAGCCTCAATGGTAAAACATGAGAAACTTAGCAATAAAATATAATAGCCACTAAAACTAATGTTATACAACAGTTTCCTGGAAGTTCTGGCAAATGCGATAATACATGAAAAAAACAAGAACAGCAAATATGTGTATGTATATACATATATATATAATTCTGTATTTATATTTGTATATAAATATATTTTTATAAATATAAATTACATATTATATATTTCTAATAACTAAGATATAATATTTCATTTATATTTATAAATATATGATATTTTTATATATTATATGTTACATCTATAAATATGTTGTTTATATTATATAAACATTATGTTTATAATTATAAATATACTTTTATATTATGTATTATCTAATATATTTAAACATAGCTATTATATAATATATACTATTTTAACTTATATTAAACTATATAATTTTATAATTTATGTCATTATTATATGCATTATTATAGATATCAGTATTACATCTAGGTCTAGATCTAGATCTAGATCAGACTAAAAAAAAGTAATGAGACTACCAGCTAAAGGCATTCACCCACAAGAATAAACAACATGGAGGATCTTTTGGAAGCACAAAAGTAATCAGGAGAATGTTAATGGTTAGGTTAAGGTTGATCATTTATCATGTAAAATCCATTTACAGACCCAAGAAATGTGAATTCTAAGCTTCCAGTAGGGAAAATAGTGAAGTAAACTAATTTTTACCGTGGATCCATCAAAAGGCTCAGAAATGGGTAGCAGTAGGTATGGGTGATATGGACCCTAAAACAGGAAGAAGGATGAAAAGGGTACGTAAACGACCCAGCCTGTCCCCATCTTTGCCCACACACGTTGATTGCCCTTCACTATTGTGGTAGCAGAAGATTGAATGTATTCTCTGCAGAGGATAACTGTGGGAGCTCCCAGCCTTAATGAAGAGTGTTAGTACAAGAAGGACACAGGCATATATTCATTCACCAACTATTGGTATCTTTACCTTTCCTCTCTCTTGGTGGCCCTTGAAGACAGAGGACCAGTTAGTTTACATCCTCCAGTGAGGGGACCATGAGGCTTTTGTAGTGAATTCGACCAGTTCAAGAGGCAAGACTAAAAAATGTAACACTGGGCAGTTCCAAATGAACTAGTTCAATCAGATCATCCCACTGTGAAGACATCTACTCATGTCCACAGTGTTTCCAATTAATTTTTTAGTTTTTGTTTCTAAAATATGAGGGAACACAAAGATCACGTCTACCACAAATATTAAAGGAACTTGGAAAAAACAAATTGTTCCAAGAGAAATTTTTATTTATTTATGGTTTTTAAATTCTTTTAATTTAATTTTTTCAAGTATAATTAACATACAGTGTTAAATTTGTTTTATATGTCAGTGTGATGATTCAATAATTCTATACATTTCTCAGTGCTTATCACGATGATAAGTGTATGCTAATTCCCTTTATNGGAGAAGAAGGGGGGCAATGGTGGGGGAAAGGGAGAGAAGCAAACCATGAGAGACTCTTGAATGCTGACAAAAACTGAGGACTGATGGATGTGGGGGGGGATGGGCATGGAGGAGGACACTTGTGGGGATGAGCACTGAGTGTTATGTGGAAACTAATTTGACAATAAACTATTAAAAAAAAAACAAAGTTTGCTACAATAAAAAAAAAAAAAAAGAGTCTGGTTTTGGGGCGCCTGGGTGTNTTATGGTTTTTAAATTCTTTTAATTTAATTTTTTCAAGTATAATTAACATACAGTGTTAAATTTGTTTTATATGTCAGTGTGATGATTCAATAATTCTATACATTTCTCAGTGCTTATCACGATGATAAGTGTATGCTAATTCCCTTTATCTATTTCACCCATCCCCCCTCCTTCCCCTCTGGCAACCACTAGTTTGTTCTCTATTTAAGAGTCTGGGTTTGGGGCGCCTGGGTGTNGTTCTTGTTTGTTCATTTGCTTTGTTTCTTAAATTTCACATATGAAGGAAATCTTAGGGTATTTGTCTTTCTCTGACTTATTTCACTTAGCATAGTGTGAAATTCACTACCTCCATCCAGGTTGTTGCAAATGGCAAGATTTTATTCTTTTCTTTTTTATGGCTGAGTAATATTCTATTGTATATATGTGCCATATCTTCTTTGTCCATTCAATTATCAATGGACACTTGGGTTGCTTCCATATTTTGGCTATTATAAATAATGCTGATATTATTTAAAGAGATATTTTAAAAATAAATAAACATGGGGCACCTTGGTGACTCAGTTGGTTAAGCTTCCCACTCTTAATTTTGGCTCAGGTCATGATCTCAGAGTTTGTGAGTTCAAGACCTGCATCGGGCTCCACACTGATAGCATGGAGGGTGCTTGGGATTCTCTCTCCCTCTCTCTCTTCCCCATCCCTACGATCTCTCTCTCTCTCTCTCTCAAAATAAATAAACTTAAAAATAAAAAACCCCATACAAACCTCAAGAACAGGAGTAAAATCAAATAACACTTTGAGAACAAAATAGAGCTGTAGGAGATTAAAACTATAATTGCAGAAAGGCAAAATTTAAAAAGAATTGGACAATAGAATTGAAGCTACATTTCAGGAAGTAGAGTCAAATTTCAGATGAGAAGCAGAGAGAAAAAAAGAATTAAAGAGACTAATAAGTAAAACAATGGATATGAGTTTCAAAAAAAGAGAAAAGAGAAAATGGACAAGGAAATGAAAAATGAAATAATTCAAGAGTATGAAAGAAGATCTAGAATGGAAGTGCTCATGAGTGACTCATGATGCCAGAGTTGAAAGGCCCACTGAGTATCCTGCAAAATGAATGGAAATAAACCCTTATCTCATTGTAAAATTTCAGAATACAAAGGAAAATGGAAAAAGGTCTTACAAGCCTTCCCAAGAAATAAAAGAGGTAAGCAAAGGACCAAGATTCTGAATGGCAAAGTACTTTTCCACAGAGACACTAAAAATTGGAAGACATGCCTGCAAAACTTCTGAATGAAAATAATTTCTTATTTGGAATTCTATGCTCAATGTCACTTTCAATTAAATGTGAGGGTAGAATAAAGGCATTTATAGACAGGCAAAAAATTACTTCCTTTGCTTCAGGAAGCTACTGGAAGATGTGCTTTGCCAAAATACAGTAATGAAGCAAGGAGGAATAAACAGAATCCAGGAAACAATGGATCCAACATACCAAAGAGATGTTCAATGGAAGAGAAAGATCAAAAGAAAAACTATAAGTAGAGAGATCACACTTGAAGTAGACCTGTACTTGCATACATCTTTAGTAAAAACTTCTCGAAGGAGGTGAACATGAAAGAACACTATGTTTTTGGTTATCTTGAGAGGATTTTGCCCCACAGGAAAAGAAAATGATGATAAAGAGTAGCACATGGAAAACTATGCCCTCCTCACTCCTTGTATAAAACCCCACTCTGGGGCACCTGGCTGGCTCAGTCAGTTAAGTGTCCGACTTCTGCTCAGGTCATGATCTCCCGGTTCGTAAGTTCGAGCCCAGCGTCCGGGTCTGTGCTGAAACTCAGAGCCTGGAGGCTGCTTCAGACTCTGTGTCTCCCTCTCTCTCTGACCCTCCCCCACTCGTGCTCTGACTCTCTCGGAAAAAAAAAAAGAATAAACATTAAAAAAAAATTTAAAAACCCACTCAAATAAATAAATAGAAAATGATAATGTCAGAATAAAAAGTTGATCAGGAAAGTTAAACTACTGTTTAGCTCTCACATTTACATACAAATAACAATGTAAACATTAATCAAATTAAAATTAAGAGACTGAGCAAAATGGGTGAAGGGAGTTGAAAGTTATAAAATAAGTCATGGGGATGTAATATACAGCATGGTGACTATATATTTAGGAATACTGTATTGCGTATTTGAAAGTCGCTCAGAGAGTGGATCTTAACAGTGCTCATCACAAGAAAAAAGACTTTTTGTAGCTATTTATGGTGACAGATGAAGCATACTTATTGTGGTGACTATTGTGCAATATACAAATGTGTGTGTGTGTGTGTATAGTGCTGTATACCCCCCAAAAAATAGAATGTTAAATGTCAGTTATATCTCAAAAAAATTTGAAGGATAGAATGAAGGGGCTGTAAAAGAAATCTTTATTAGACTTTATATGGGAGAAATCAGTAGATTGTCCCTAAATCTAAAAAAAAAAAATCAATAAATAGTAACGTAAGCAGGTTATCTAGAAATGTGGAGTTAGGTACCCAAAGAATCAACTTGAACATTTGAAGGTTACTACTAGGAATGAGGAAATGTGCAGGTGGGTGGCATGAGAGTGTTCTTAGTTGTAACAGGGTTTGTAGATGTATTTGACCTTTTTACTCTCTTTCTGTGTGTATATTTTGATAACAATAAAAATTTAATGACAACAGCTAAAGAAGAATTACTAGAGAGAAATATCATGTCACAGTAGTAAGAGAACCAAAAATACCTGACGATAACCATGAAGAAAAATGTTTTGCTGTTATATGAAGAAAATGGCAAAACTTTACCATAAGGAAAAATATACATAAATTAATAAAGATACATCATGTATTCTTGAGTAGGAAGAGTAAATATTTTAATATTGTCTATTCTTTATAGTTTTAAGACAATATCAATTAAAGTATTATGAGAGGTTTTGGAGACTTTGGTGAAATATTATTAAATTTAATCTGGGAAATAAATAGGATAATTCTGAAAAACCATAAAATAATGGGGGACTTTGCCTTTTCAAATATTAAAAGGTATTTTAAAGTTAAAATTAAAGCAGAGTGGAAATGACACATTAGCCAAGAGATAGTAGAATGGAAAAGAGTAAAGAGCATGTAAAAACCTCCATAGTTTATATAAAAACATAAAAACTGAGCCCTGGGTAGCTCAGTCTAAGTGTCCAACTTTGGCCGAGGTCATGATTTAACAGTTTGTGAGTTCGAGCCACACGTTAGGCTCTATGCTGACAGTTTGGAGCCTGGAGCCTGTTTCAGATTCTGTGTCTCCCTCCCTCCCAATCTCTCTCTCTCCAAAAAAAAACAAAAAAACCAAAAAAAACAAAAACCAAAAACCAAAAAAACCCCACGTAATATTTAAAACATCAAAAATGAGTTCTAAGATTTGATATTCAAAATATTAGGTTAGATCTTATGATATATTAGAAAATACATTTTTGAGGGATTAAATTGGGAAATTTAAAATATTTTTATATATTTTAAAATAAAAAACTGAAATATTATTGAAAAGATAAGCAATACTTAAATTGATCATGAGTTTAGGTGATTTTTCTAAGTGTTAAAACCAATGGCAGTAATCCTACCATAAAGATAAGTAGGTTGTACTATGTAAAAATGAGGTTTTGAGTGTTTTGACTGTTAAAACAGTTTAAACTGTTAAAACTGCCTCACCCTATGCTTGCTGAGTCTATCAGGCTTGTTTCTAGGGTGAGTAGACAGGGGCTGACTATTATGCTGTTGATCCTACCCCCAACAGTGGTGTGCATTTTACTAGGGCTTGTACAGATCATCTGCTCATTTAGTTACAGTGTGTGTATCTGTGAATGGGTAGTTAGAGCCCCTGAAACCTAATCTTTCAACAAATTTCCAGTATTCACTATTCTCTTGTTAACTATGGTCATGGTGCTGTGCATTAGATTTCTAGATATATTCTAGATTTCTCTTACATAACTGCAACTTTGTACATTTTAATCAACATCTACCATTTCCTCTACCTCATCATCCCTGGTAACCACTATTCTATTTTCTGCTTCTATATATCCAATTTTTCAGATTCCACATTTAATTGAGATCATGCAGATTTTTTTCTTTCTGCATCTGGCTTGTTTCACTTAGCATAGTGTTCTCCAGATTCTGTTTGTTTGGGCATAAATAGCTATCTCTTACTGTAAACAGGCATGGGGAAGGGGGTATGGATGACCATCAGAGTTTTTCTGGGAACAAAGGTAGTCTTCCTCTTCACGTGTACCCTTCCTCTCACCAGCATGACCCTCCCTGGAGGTCTCCTGGGCAGAGGGGATTCCTCTTCTGCTTACTCCCTTCTTGATTTTGGGAGCTGTGGGTCCTCCAGGCTGTTTCAATGATCAAAATGCTTCCATCTGTTTTTTGATTAAAGTTTTAAAGCCTTATTGAGATATAATTGATAGATTAAAAAATGGCACCTATCTAAAGTGTGCATTTGGATGAGTTTGGACATATACAAATACCCATGATATGCTTCTGTATATTTTTAATAGAAAAAAAATCTGTTGAAATTTCTCCTCTGCTGATGCTCCCCTTGTGTTCTTTTTGTTCCTCTGATTTTATTTCCTTTTTTTATACTGTACCATAATTTTAGTGGAAACTGAGCAGAGAGAGAGAAAAACACTATTGGCTCAGTCAATCACCCGGAAACAGCAATCTGTTAATAAATCTTGTAGGAATATTTGATTTAATGGAAATGGAAGCATACTTTACAATTTTAAATAAAATGCCAAATAATGAAATGTTTCTAATCAAAATTAACATTTCACAAAGAGATGCTTTCATAAATCGATATAAAAAGTACTAATGACTCAGTGGGCTACAAGGGCAAAGAAATAAACTAAAGAAATTCAAATAACCAATAAGTCTTTGGGAATATTTTAAACCTTGTTAACAATCAAATGAAGGGAAGTTTATGTAACAAAGTATTCTTTTTCATGTGTTAAATTGAATTTTTAAAAATTTTTTGTTACGTAATAGTGAGTTCTGGGAGGTGGCCCCTTCATAGACTGCCCAGTGAGCATGCACATTTGAAAATTCTGGAAAGCAATTTAGCAAGATGTGTTATGAACACTTTCCAAAGTTTCTTTTTTTGAATCAGAAGATCCACTTCTAGGCATCAACCTTATAATTACCATAAGAATTGTGGATAGAGGCACCTGGGTGGCTCAGTCAGTTGAGTGTCTGATTTCAGCTCAGGTCATGATCTCACAGTTTGTGGGTTCAAGCCCCACATTGGGCTCTGTGCTGACAGCTCAGAGCCTGGAGTCTGCTTCAGATTCCATGTCTCCCTCTCTCTCTGACCCTCACCTGCTCATGCTGTCTCTCTCTCTCAGAAAGAAATAAGAGCCATTAAAAAATTATTTAATTTTTTTAAAAAAGAAATGTGGATAAATCATTGCAACATTGCTAGTCTAATAGAGAAAGAAATGGAAACAACCTATCACCAACAGGGGTAGAATTTAAAAATAAATTACAGTAAATCAACGCACTGACTATTACGCAGTCATTAAAAGAATATTTCAAAGAATATTTAAATTTATTAGAAAATATGTATGATAAGTTAGATTTTAAAAAGTTACTTAGGATCCAAATTATATAAACAAGGTTTTCACTTTTGGAAAAAATATGTATGTAGAGAGAAATCCGTGTTTTCATGAAATGGAACGCCCAGGCTTTTTGCTTCCTAGACCTCATTACACTTTCTACTGTGTTTGTCTTGCTTGACAGTGAGCTCTTTCATAGACAGGAGGGTATGTGATTCTCATCAGGGGACCTGACACATAGTACATGTTTCATAGCTATTTGTTGAATTATTAATGAAGGGATTAATGAATGAACGGTTGAATGAATGAATAAATGTATAATACAGTCCTAGCAGTGGAGAGCTAGTTAGATGATGGTCTAGTGCAGGTAAAATAGGGAGATAAAAAAAGGAAGAGTTGAAAGAAATAGGAGTAAAGATGTATATATCTTTGGCCAGAGGGGCAGTGAAAGGAAATTTAATTAAGCCGGGCTATATAGAGAAAGACAAAGAGACCAAGAAAGGATACTAGAAATGTGTCATGATATTGTAGCAATTAAGTCAGAACTATCTGGACTTACATTTTAAATTGATGTCTTACTGGCTATGTAAACATGCAGTAGAAAATAGGACAGTTCTTCTCTAGTAGATGAAATGAGATATGAAAATGGCTTGGTACTGAGTAGGCCCAGGACAGAGAAACAAGCAACAGATTCAAGGAGACAGAGACACAAAAAATGAAAACTCTTTTTATGAGATGCAGTATCAACACAAAGTATTGGGAATAAAATATTGTTTCAGAGGAGAGATAATACAAAAGCCACTATCCTGGGAACTAATAAGGAAGCATGTACTCAACATCCTACCATTTGTCTGTGGGTAGTGCACTTAAATTCTACCAACAGCAAGTAGGTAAAAATCAACTTCCCAAAGAGCCAAGTCCATAAAAGCAAATCCTTTCATTGCCTGTCATGGTGCTTACTCAAATTATATCTCACTGGAATTCAAAAAATATTAAAAATAATTATTTATGATTCTTGATTTTTTTAATGGGCATAGAGGATACAGTGTGTCTTTTGATCGGTGTAAGGGACAGTGGGATGAAGAGATAAAATGTTGGTTGTGTTTTTGAGCCCAGCCAAATGTTAAAGACTATCTTGCAGTCATCCCCACCTCCTTCTCAATGAGATGGTTTGGTTGAGCCTGGGCTTTGAAGACCTGTGTTTTTGGGTTCGAATCTCAAATCCAGTACTTACTAGTTCAATGACCTCGAGACTGACTGTTAAACTATGGAGTCACATTGCTTTCATCTGGGAAGATAATTAATGATAGTAATTTCCTCGGGTATTAGGAGTTAATGAAATTTATATAATCTTGCTAGCACTCCCAATATTACTTGGCTTTAGTGAAAATTTTGGGCTTCATATATTCTTTGGGAGTTTGGGTGGCTAACAAGTATTTGAAGAGAAATTGTTTACAAATTCTTATCCATGTATCATTGTAATTGATACATTTGCCAGGTTTTGATATGGATTTTTCTGTGCAAGCCTGCAAGGGATTTTTGCCTGCTTCCTCAGGATTTTATGATGACTGTCTTGCTTGCTTTTTCTCTAGTTGACACAAAAGCAGTCAGGAAATATTTCACCAGTGTGGAAAAATGAGCATCCAATTCTGACAACCAGCAATTCCCTTCTTCAAGTGCATCTTTTGGACGTAAACAGAAGAGTTAGAAAAGTACATATACCTCATTCATCACAGCTTCAGAGAAGCAGATTCTGTCATTCTAGAATCAAAAATGAGCATTCAACTCTAGGAGAAAGAAAGAAATCAATTATACTGGTGGCATTAAAGCATCATAACAAAGAAACTAAGAAGCACAGAATGAGATCTTATATTTTCTTTAAGTTGAAGAAGCCAAACTTCCATTTTTTATACTTGGAAAGAACATCAATGAGATTGATTGGGAAAGGCTAGTGGAATGTTAAAATTATACAGCATTTTCGCAGCTTGACTATAATTTGCACACACAATGGGCTATTACCTATGCATTGTTCAAAGGAAGAAAAAAATTAATTGCTTCTTCCCCTCCCTCCTCCTTGATCAAGTGATTTATCTTTAAACTTAGTGCAATGAATGGTTTCATTATCATTTTTAAATTTTTAGTTGTTTTCTTTAGGGAAGGTGATAACAAATTAACAAAGAACTTTTTGGTTTTCAGAATTGCTCTGGGCATGGCAGCTGCTGGAATATTAGTATGATTCATACCAAAACTTCCTCTGGACAGTCTATTGGAGTTCAGATTTTTAAGAGAGCTCATTAGCATCTGCATGACCCAGTGTTTAGAATGATAAAAAGGGCATTGGGTTTAAGAATTTTCATTCTCAAATACACTTACCAGTGTATAACTATATCAGATATATCCAACAAGTACGGTTTATTCTTGCCAACCTTGGTTAACTTCTTGGCACTTCATCTTAGCATACCTCATGACAATCCTCTCTTGGAGAATTTTGGAAAATCACGTAAACAACAGGCCTTTACTAAGCATCCACTGTGTTCCCTGTGCTCTGCGAATGAAATGTGCCAGGCCACTAGACTGGGCACATAGATCCTTCTATTTTAGCCCCAAGAATGATCTCTTCCCTATGGATATCCTTGATCCCAACCGTAAGTAGTGTGGTGGAAGTCTATAAGATTTACCCCCAGGCAGACACATACTCCAGTACTGACAAAAAAATGTACTGCTCTCTGGCATCGGCTAAATTATTAATGGAAAATGTAGGAAGTATTAACTCTTTGGCAAGTAGGTCTTCATTAGAGTCTGAATTAAATGACCCTCCTCTGTACTCCATTAGGAACTTATAAGTACCTTTATTACAGGCACTTATGGTTTATTGAAGTTGTTAATTTGCAAGACTAGATCTTCTTTTAAACCATAAGGTCCCTGAAACTCAGGTCTGTGTCATATTAATCTTTGTAACCTGAGCACTTAAGCGCAGTGATATGGACCCTCTAGATCCTGAAACATCTTGGAAATTGGATGTTAGCATAAATCAGGTTGCTGAAATTCAGAGCCATGGAGTGTTAGCCCTGGAAAAATGACTGAGAGTCCATTGTTGTTATGTATAATGATATATAAACAGTTTTGATGATATATATAATGTTTTGTTAATTTGCTTACTCTTATAGGTAATACCATATTGATTATATTCGTGTTTATATTTTTGCAAACATGTATAATGATTTCCTAATATACAATTTTGTGTGTTTGTGTGTGAGCAGTGGTATGTTTGGGTCTAGTGAGTGACAGTATAAAATGTTGATGTAAATCATCACTCTGCCCTTCAGAAATGTTGTATACTCCCACTAAAAGTGCAGATTGTTTCTCTACACTTCAAAAAAAAAATCGACATTAGGCATTTTAAATAATTTAAAGTACTTTTCCAAACTGATAAATACAAAAGGTAACATTTTGAGTTTTTCTGTGTATTTTCTAAATATATTTGACCGACATATTATCAGCACTGACATTCTTTCGTGAATTAGCATTCTTTACCTGGTTTTCCTCTTTTAATTGTGATGGGTTTATTTTTCTCTTACTGATTTGTCATATAAATGGAATCATATGATATGTCATTTTTTTTGGTTGGACTTCTTTCACTTAGGAAAATGCATTTGAGGTTCACCCCGTTGTATGTAAATCAATCACGTTTGGTTTTTGTTTTCGATAAATAGTACTCTTTGTATGGTTATCAAAATTGGGTCATATATTTACTGGTGGAAGGACCTGGGGATTGTTCCCAACTTTTGGCTATACAGATAAAGGTGCTGCAAACTTCTGTGTAATTTTTTCTGTGTGAATACAAGTTTTTACTTCTTTTGGGAAATACGTAGGAGAGTTTTTGGTGGATCATATCATAAATGTATCTAACTTCATAAGAAGCTGCCAGAGAGGTTTTTGAATGGCTATATAATTTTACATTTCTACTAGCATCATCTGAGTGTTCCTTGCACCTCATCCTTGCTTTGGTATAATAATTAAAAACACTTTTTAGTTACTATAATGGGTGTTAGTGGTATTTCATTGAGGGTTTAACTTAAATTTCCCTAATCAGTAATAATGTGGAACATCTTTTCATATACTTTCTTGCCATCCGTGTATCTATTTTGGCAAGGTTTCTATTTAAATCTCTTGCCTAATTTCTTTAATTGGGTTGTTTTCTTATTTTTTGAGTTTGGAGAGTTGTTTATATATTTCTTTTTTATGAATATAATTTATTGTCAAATTGGCTTACATACGATACCCAGTGATCACCCCAACAAGTGCCCTCCTCAATGCCCATCACCCAAGACAAGTCCTTTGTTAGAAATATGATCTGCAAATATTTTCTTCCAGTCTGTTGTTTTTCTCATTCTCTGAATGGTGTCTTTTTAAAAATTGAAGTATGGCTGACACACAGTGTACACAGTGTTCGGGTGTACAACAGTGATTGCACAAGTCTCTACGTTACGGTATCTCATCACAAATATAGCTACCATTGTCACTATACAATGCTACTGCAGTACTGTGGACTATATTCTCTATACTGTGCCTTTTATTCCCATATCATATTTGTTTCCTAATTGGAAGCCTGTATCTCTCGTTCCCTTTCACCCATTCTGTCTATCCCCCCATCCCCTCCCCTCTGGCAACTATCAGTTTATTTTCATTTATGAGTCTGTTTCTACTTTTTGCTCATTATATTTTTTAGATTCCACATATAAGTTAAATCATATGGCATTTGTCTTCCTCTGACTCATTTCATTTAGCGTAATACCCTCAAGGTCCATCCATGTTATTGCGAATGGCAAGATCTCATCATATTCCACTGTATGCATGTGTGTGTGTATGTATCCATCTTCCTTATCTATTCATCTATTGATGGACACTAGGGTTGTTACCCAAACTTGGCTATTGTAAATAATGCTGCAGTAAACATCAAGGTGCATAGAGCTTTTTGAATTAGTGTTTTCTTTTTTATGGATAAATACCCAGTAGATGAATTACTGGATCATGTGGTATTTCTATTTATAGTTTTTTGAGGAAACTGCATGCTGTGTTCCACAGTGGCTGCACCAGTTTGCATTCCCACCAAAGTGCATGAGGGTTCTTTTTTCTCCACCTCCTTACCAAAACTTGTTATTTCTTGTCTTTTTCTTTAATGTTATCCATTCTAACATGTATAAGGTGATATTCTCATTGTGGTTTTGATTTACATTTCCCTGATGATTAGTGATGTTGACTACCTTTTCAAGTGTCTGTTGAACATCTGGATGTCTTCTTTGGAAAAATGTCTATTCAAGTCCTCTGCCCATGCCTTAATTGATTATTTGTCCTTTTGTTGAGTTGTATCAGTTTTTTATATATTTTGGATACAAACATTTTATCAGATATGCCATTTGCAAATATCTTCTCCCACTCAGTAGAGGTTGTCTTTTTGTTTTATTGATGGTTTCCCTTACAGTGCAAGAGCTTTTTATTTTAATGGAGTCCCAGTGGTTTATTTTTGCTTTTATTTACCTTGCCTGAGGAGACATTTTAGAAAAATGTGGTGACAGTGATATTAAAGCAATTACTATCTATATTTTCTTCTAAGAGTTTTATGGTTTTAGGTCTCACATTTAGGTATTTAATCCATTTTTAGTTTATTTTTTATTTCTAGTGTAAGAAAGTGGTCCAATTTCATTCTGTTGCATGTAGCTGTCCAGTTTTCCCAATACTACTTGTTGAAGAGACTGCTTTTTCCTCATTGCATGTTCTTGCCTCCTTTGTCATAGATTAATTGAATATATAAGTGTGAGTTTATTTCTGGGCTCTCTATTCTGCCCCATTGATCTATGTATATCTTTGTGTCAGTACCATAGTGTTTTGATTTGTAGTATATCTTGAAATCTGGGATTCTGATACCTCCAGCTTTGTTCTTGTTTCTCAAGGTTGCTTTGGCTCTTTGGGGTCTTTTGTGGTTCCATACAAATATTAGTATTATTCTAATTCTGTGAAAAGTGCTGATTATAGATCCAATAAATCTATAAATGCATTGGGTAGTATGGTTCTATAAATGCTTTGGGTATATGGACATTTTAATAATATTATTCTTCCAATCCATGAACACAGAATATCTTTGCATTTGTTTGTGTCACCTTAAATATTTTTTATCAGTGTTTTATAGTTTTCGTAGTACAAGTCTTTCACATCCTTGGTTAAGTTTCTTCCCAGGTATTTTATTCTTTTGGGTTAAATTTTAAATGAAATTGTTTTCATAATTTCTCTTTCCACTATTTCATTATTAGTGTATAGAGGCACAATTCTGTATCCCGGTAGTTACTATCCCTGTACTACTATCCTAGCAGCTTTTGCAGGGAGTCTTTAGGGTTTCCTATGCACAATATCATTGAATACTGATACTGAATAATAGTGTCTTTTGCATAGCAAAATTGCCAGTTTTGAAAAGCTCCAGTTTATCTTCATGTTTTTATTTTTGGATCATGCTTTTGGTTTCAAATCTAAAAATTACTTACCTACCTCAAGGTCATGGACATTTTCTCCTATGTTCTCTTCTAAAAGTGGTATAGGTATTAGATTTTACATTTAGGTCTATGGCCCATTTTGAGTTAATTTTTACATATAGGGTGTCGGATACAGGTTGAGGTTAAATTTTGTTTGCATATGGGTGTTCAGTTGGCCCAACACTATTTGTTGAAAAACTATCCTTTGTCCACTAAATTGAACCTTGGTCAAAATTCAGTTGACTGTATTTGTGTGGATCTTTATCTGGACTCTCCACTCAATTGATATATCTATACTTTCACCAATATTACACTCTTTGGATTACTCTAACTTTATACAAAGACTTGAAGTCAGATAGTGTGTGTTCTCTAACTTTATTCTTCTTTTTCAATGATGTTTTGAGTTCAGTTTAAATTAAGATAAGGGAGTGACAGCATCAAGGTGGCAACATAGGATGGTCACTGACTTCAGTCCCCTTCATAAGAGTGAAGTTGGAGACATTGTTCTTCCTGATTTCAAAGTATATTTTATTTTTTTAAAATGTTTTATTTATTTCTGAGAGAGAGAAAGAGAGAGTCAGCATGAGCAGGGGAGGGTCAGAGAGAGAGGGAGACACAGAATCCAAAGCAGGCTTCAGGCTCCAGCTGTCAGCACAGAGCCCGACACGGGGCTTGAACCCACAACCATGAGATCATGACCTGAGCCGAAGTCGGACGCTTAACTGACTGAGCCACCCAGGTGCCCCTCAAAGTACATTTTAAATCTATAGTACTGATCAAAATTGCATGGTGTTGGCATAAAACAGACACATAGTAACTATCCAGAGACAGAACACCATTATGAAAATCCCAGAATGCTTAGAGGTAAGGCTGAAGAACCTCTGTGGATAACACAGACTGAGGAGCAGCTACACTTTGACCATGTTGCCCCTCCCCCGGACTGGACCAGTGCAGCACTAGCATAGCTCCTGTGCGCCTACAGTGGGAAAATGAGAACCCAAGCCTTGTGGGACACTTCACCTCCATAAAAGGATCCATAACACTGGAAATCAGATGGAGACTGGGACCGGAGTAGGGTTTACAGCCCAGATCCCCAGCCAACAGCCTTGCCCATCTGCTGAGCAGAACCAATGCACCATCTGGCCAGGGACCTCAGCTGGCAGATTTCCCTCATATGGATACTTGGCCAGTGGGCAATACCAACTGTAGAGTACATCCTAAGGTCCTGACTGGGCAGGGGAGAAATACGTAACTTGCCCAACTAGTGAGCATAATCTCTGGTGTTTCCCCTCCAGAAAACATGGCCACAGACATCCAGCAGCTATAGAGCACGTCCTCCAGCCCACTCAGGTGGGCAGTCAAGCCAGCAGCCTGGCCCAGCTGTTGAGCACAACCTCTGGTCCTCATAACCAGGGAGCCTGAACAGTGACCCTAAGTAGCCATGGAGCCCAGCCTATGGTACCACCCAGCCATGGAGTCAGGACTACAACCCTACCAAGCAGTGAAGTCCAGCATACAACCCTGCCTGATTGCTGAAAACAGCCTGTGGCTTTCCCTACACAGGAAGTTTATCTAGAGAACGCTGCCCAATCAGGGAGCATAGCCTGCTGCCCTACCCAACCAGAGAGCCCAGCGAGCAACCTCACCCAATGGCTTAGCACAGCCAAAAGTCTAGGCAGTCACAAAGCCCAGTGATGTCCCCACTCAACTTGGGGACACAGCCTGTGGCCCTGTCCTGCCATTTGCAACAACTTGGATAAATATTGAGGGTATTATGCTATGGGAAATAAGCCAAAAAGAGAAACGCAAATATTATGTCATCTCACTTATATATGAACTCATAGAAACAGAGCATAAATTGGTGGTGGCCGTGGGTGAGAAGGTGGGGAATATGGGTGAAGTTGGTCAAAGGACACAAACTTCCATTTATGAGCGGAATATGTTCTGGGGGGTTAGTGCACAGCGTGGTGACTAAAAAGCTAACAATACTGTATTATAAACTTGAAAGTCTCTAAAGAGTAAATCTTAAAAGTTCTCCCCCCCAAAAAAAGGTAATTACATGAGATGATGGGTGTTTTAATTTACCTTATTGTAATCATTCATTTATCAAATAATCACCCTGAACACTTTAAACTAATATAATGTTACGTGTTAATTATATCTCATTAAAGCTGGAAAAAACACAAATTAAGGTAGGGGCAGAATTATTTTATTATTACTTATTAAAAATATCACTATTTCCCCGGTGAATTGCGGTGGTGTATGTGCCATCAGGTGACCTTATGTGAATGGTTATGTGCCTAGATTCAGTATTTTCTTCCATTGGCTTGTCTATCATTGTACCAATACCTGTGTGATTATTTTTAATTGCTCTCTTTTCACACTAGATTGATTTATTTCTGGGATTTCTATTCTGTTCCATTGATCTATATGTCTGTTTTTATGCCAGTACCATGGTATTTTGATTAATGCTATAGGTTTATAATGTGTTTTGAAATCAGGAAGTGTGATACCTCCAGCTTTGTTCTTGCTAAGATTGCTTTGGCTATTTGGGGGCTTTTGGTTCCAAATGAACTTTAGGATTGTTTTTTTCTATTTATGTGGAAAACACAGTTGGAATTTTAATAGGTATTGCATTGAATCTGTAGATTGCTTTGGGTAATGCAAACATTTAAACAATATTCTTCCAATCCATGAACACAGATTTATTCTATTTATTTGTGTCCTCTTTAATTTTTTCAATAATGTGTATATATAAGTAAAGAAGGGTAACAGTAGATAATATATTTATTATATTCTATGCTCACTATTGAATTAAAATGCTTCAGATAAAATGCATGCAAAAGAATAAGCATGAGTGTATTTGGTTTTGCCAATATTCATCTTCTGGGAAGTCACATAGCCTCATTGGACCCCAGGTTTTGTTGTTTAGTTTGCTGGTTTGTGTGTTTGTTTGTTTGTTTCTATCTAGAAAGGTAATATATCTGGCACACATACCCTACTGGATTTTTATGATAATCAGATGAATAAAAGCTAATTTTAAATACACACACACACATACATATATACACTTTGTAAATGGCAAAGCCCTATGCCAAAATAACATGTCAATGATAAAGATAACTTTCTTTTTACTAATTTCTGGGCCTAGCTGTCTAGAGACTTTTTCTTAACCTTATTTTACTGCTGGCTGGCTGATTTGATAACAGAATTAGAACTAGAAAGCGAAGGTGGTGTGAGAAGGTAGATTATATGCACGTTTTCTTCTATCAGATGCTCCTTTTCATGAACAAGAGGACATATTCCCCTGAAACGGAATCTGGGGGGAATAGTACATGTGTTTCCCCCAAATAAAGCTGTGTGGGAAGTAATTGCAGACCTCCTGTTTGCCATCCAGTTCATCTCCATAATTCAGAACCCCCTGGCATGGTTAGTATCATTCATTTGTGCCAATAAAGTCCAGTCCATCCTGCCACAGAATGCTTCCAGCTGTCATAAAGGGACTCAGGTACCTTTGAATACCATATGCTGGCAATAAGTCTAACCTAATAGCCATGCTCATGGTCCCCTCATTGCTTTTAAGTCATTCCTCAGCATCACAGGGACCCCTTCAAAACTTCCATTTAGCTGTCACACATGTCAGCAGACAAAAGCTAAGGGATGATAAATAACAGCATCACCAAACACAACTTGGGCCAGTATGATCTCTGCCAACTTTCTCAGAAAATGCTGATCTTATGCTGCATTAAGATGGTGAAGTCCAAGGCAACACTGTCAATGAAACTTCTATCGCATACCTTTTCTCTCTTCAATAGCCCTACCTACTTGGCTCATGAGGTCAAGGATGCTAGTCTTCCTGAAGACACAGGTTGAAAGGAAAGATTTAGGAGGAAGCAGCTGGACAGGGCCCTGGCAATTAGCAAAGGGAATCCAGACTCTCCTATAAAACTCTTTATTTGTGTAAGATATTTAACACGGCCTGAAATGGGCCTGTTGGCCCCTCTGGTATCAGTTATTAGATGGTGTTGTTGGTCATGCCCTACACTTTATCCAAGTGATCTTTTGACTTAAAATATCCTTTCTCCATTGCTTCAAGCTCATAATCTCTCCATCACTTCTCTGTCTTCCTCTCTTACCAGCCAATTTACCCCAGCCACACTGGCCTCTTCGTCGGTCTCCAGACCCACAAACCTGCTCTTGCTTCAGGGTCTTCACTATTGTTCTTCAGTTAATGCTCTTCTCCTGCATATGTATAATGAGACTTGATGTGTTCTTGGCCTGTTGATATGTCAGAAACGCCACCCTCTCCTCCACTTCTCTTTGCCTGTTTTATTTTTCTCCATAGCAGTCATCCCTGCTCACATATATACTTACTTATTAATTTCTTTGTTTGTCACTTGGTTGTCATTGTCCCTGTATTTGGAATGTGCATCCCACAAGGGCAGGGGTTGCGTCTATGTGTGTGCTGCTGCTATAGAGAAGCAATTCAAATATTGTGGAAACTGATGGCCACTCAACCCCTTCCCCAAATCTCAGTTAAAATGTGCCCCTTATTCATTAAGCCATCTCTCATCCCCAACCTCTAACTTTGATTCTCTCCTCTCTTTCTCTGCTTCTATAACACTTTATTAAGACATTGAACATGGGGCGTGTGGGTCGCTCAGTAGATAAGTGTCCAACTTAGGCTCAGGTCATGACCTCATGGCTTGTGAGATTCAGCCTCACATCAGGCTCTGTGTTGACAGAGTGAAGCCTGCTTAGATATTCTATCCCCTCTCTCTTTGCCCCTTCCTCCCCACCCCGCCCCCTGTCTCCTGGAAAATAAATAAACATTTAAGACATTGAACACTTTTTTACCTGACCACTTACACCTAGCTGTTCTACGTATAAAAGGCATTATCGTTTCATCATCTTGAGTAGACTATAAGCTCCTCAAGGATGTGGGCTGTTTGATTAAAGTTTGAATCCCCCAGATTACTGTGATTTACATTAATTAAGTATTTGGGGAATAAATGAATAGCTTTAACATAGTAAATTCATTCATTCCTTCCTACATTCACTCATTTGTTTGACAATAGACTACCAGTCACAGCTCTGGGGGCTGGGGAACAGCAATGAACAAAACAAAGAAAAAACAACATTGATAAGTCATATACTGAGTTACCCGTGTGTTACTGAATATTTTATATAAATTATTGTTACCTGCATTTAATCTTTATGATAGTTCTATATGAAGGATGTTATTATTCCTATTTAAAGTATGAGGAAACTGAAAACACTAAGCTGTTGAAGGTGGATTCAATCACCATCTCTCCAATCCCAATATACATGTCCTAAGCAATATGCCACATATTTGGGCTTTTTGCAAAATCCTGGTGACAATAGTCACCTTGGGGCATTTGATGACTCTGTTTGGATGACACTGACACAAGCCTGTTGTTGTCAGAGGATGTTTGCTGATTTGGAATAGTTGCTTCAACTTACTCCTTCCCAGATCCCCTGTGAGGAGGCACAGCCCTGCTGCTGGGAGGCAAGGGTGCTTTCTGAAGGACACTCCCCATGTTTCAAATCACATCTCTTCTCCTGCTGTTTCCCTTCCCTCTCTAAGCTTCTGTGAGCTTCTGCCTTTAGTGCCTGTAACTCCTCTTTGGAGGCCACTTTTAAGCCACTGGAGCCACTTGTGCCTCAAGTATGAAAAGTGGGTAGTGCCTGAGAGTTTGTCTCCTCTCCACCCCTGTTTTCAGGGGTGGTCAGGATGAATGCAAGTTCTCGAAACTTGCCTGAAATTGCACCCTTGCTTGACCTTTTTGGATTTCCCCAGTCTCCTACTGGGTTTTCCTCAAATGTGCAAAATAAAATCACTTGCTCATAAATCCTCATCTCAGAGTCTGACTTGAGGAAGCCAACTGAAGATAGTCTCCTAATTGGAAGTATTAAAGTAAATGTTTTCCCTAGGAAAGGAAGAATATTTGCCACCTGGACTCCGTTCTGCCCTTTTGGAGGAAGCTGATTGCTGCTGGGTCAGGAGTGGTCCTTGATGGTGTCCCTTGGCCGTCTCTTAGATGGTGGTCCAAATCTAATCCAGATTGGCAGGAAAAATAAGTTGGGTTTATTTATTTAGATGTTGTCTATGGTTGCCCCAAATACATACACACACACACACACACACGCACACACACACACATATACATATGTGTAGTCCAATGAAATAAGTATTGAAAAACTTATTTTTAAGTCCATTCATTCCATCTAGCACTTATTGAGCATTCATTATTTTCCGGCATTATATGAAAATAATCCATATTTCCTATGCTTGAGGAACTCATAATATGTGAGGTAGGACAGACGTGCTTAATAAAAACAGTACAGCTGGGTAAGTGCCACAGGAAACTTGGTATAAAGTGCCAAAGACCAGAAGAGGGAGCTATAAATTCTGGTAGGGGGAAAAAAAGGTAGAAGAAAGATTTACCTGAGAAGATGACATTTGAACTCCTCTTGGAAGAAGGGAGAGAAATTACCAGAAGGAGAGAGAGAGTTGCCTAGGAAGAGAGTACACTGAAAGTATAAGAAGCATAGTTTATTAAAGGATTAATTTGTAGTGTTTATTATTGTTGTTGTTGTTCCCCACTCCCATAACATTTCCTTTCCCCTTCTTTTTTTTTAATGTTTATTCATTTATTTAGAGAGAGAGCATGCACACACACACATGCTTGAGCTGGGGAGGAGCAGAGAAAGAGGGAGACAGAATCCTGAGTAGGCTCCACATATCAGCATGGAGCCCCACGCAGGGCTTGAACCTGTGAACCATGAGATCATGACCTGAGCTGAAACCAAGAGTCAGATACTTAACCAACTGAACCATCCAGCTGCCACTTCATTTCTAAGGTGAAGTCCAAACAGACAAATGAATGAATTAATCAGGGGAGTTTTGTGTTTGTGGCTGAAAGGTGTTATCTGAAAGCAACCTCCTTCCAGTGGATGCTGGGGAGATGGATGTGTGAGAAGTGAGGTGCACAGCTGGGGTGTGTGTGGGGGGGGCAGAGAAGGGCAAGCTGAGGTCTGTAGACCTCCTGGGTTTAGACAGCAGTCATGTCACCTGTGAGTGTGGACACCGCTTCTGAATATTCTGCTCAGTATACTATGAAGCTTATACTCTAAAGTATAAAAATGTAAAGAATCCTAGAGGAGGGGGTGGGTGATGAGACAGCACCATAATGACTAAGACTGAATTTACCTTCAACTGGGTTAAAATGGGTGCAATGTTAAATCTAATCAGTTCAAAGAGAACAAAGAAATGAGATATTTATTGCATATAAGTTTTCAGAGTGAAATTCAGTACTTATTTCTGGCTTGATGCACATGGGGAAACTTGAGTGGTTTGCATGTCTCCCATGTAGGATGAAAGGGGAGTTGGGGAGGTTGGGTGGGAGGCAGATTGCAAAGCTTTTGTGTGTGTTGATTGTTTTCTGCACTGATAAGAACCATTACATGTCTTTATTTATTTTTTATTTTTTATTTATTTTTTTAAGGATTTATTTATTTATTTATTTTTTACAAATAGTTTATTGTCAAATTAGTTCCACATAACACTCAGTGCTCATCCCCACAAGTGTCCTCCTCCATGTACATATCTTTAAATAGAAAAATTTAACAGACTCATGACAGTGCTTGGGAGGGAGTCAAGACTGGGTAGAAGGCCTCTGCACAGTGGTCACAGTAACAGCACATGTGATGAAGAAAGGCAGATCTCTCCTTGCTTCGAGGGTTTCCCATTTTTCCAAGGAAATGAGACTTACTCTAAGGAAAAGTGTGCAACTATGCTCTAGGAAAGAGTGGCCCTCAGAGACTACTTTCAGATCCTGATTTGTTTTCTATCTTTTTGTTGCACTATTAGAATTGGCCACTGAGTAGTAGAATCAACCCTACTTTGGTGGCGCCATTAGACTGAGCTGTTTTCTGGGGGCTTGGATGAAGTCATATTTCCCAATCCTTCAATGTAAGGGCTGAGCCATGACCTGTGGGCCCCTTCATGCCTTGCTGTATCCTTGTTTTATCTGAGTCTCTCTCTGCCAACCTGACCCAGACTCCACTGCTGAATAAGTCGTAGACAGACAATGTGACTCCCATTTTGTAGCACTCCCTACTCTTTGGGTCAATTCACACCTATAGACTGGGTCTTCATCCCTCTGCACCCATAGACTACCCTTTTTCCTGGAGCAGACTTCTACTTTTATTCTAGAACTTGGGATCTCATTATACAATCCCAAACAGTTGATGGGAGTTCTAATACCCAACTTAACTTCCCCCTGACTGCTAAATTCTGTATTCCATGCTCTTACCATGTTTCCTGGTGAATGGACACGTATGAGAAAAATCACTCATTCATCCTGACTCATGAATCAGGAGTGCTTGGCTCTTAAATTTGTTTTGCTTCCTTGATCTTTGGAGCATTGCCTTGATGTGATGTCCCAGCTCTGACATTTTTTAGGGTTTGGAGATGATCATTATCATCACACTCACTTTCTTTAGTTCATCTCTCCAAAGCCTCCTTTACAACTGAATATACTTCTTGGGCCCTGATTGTCTAGAGTATTGTTTGTTGCCCCTCCACACAAGTTGAGAACACGGGAGGAATCCAAGCAGGAGCTAATGAGGTGCAGTATTAGAGCTGTGGAAGAGGAACCACAAGAAGAAGAGATGGAGAGAAGAGATATTCCAGACATCACTATACATTTAAGTTTCCCCCAAAATATTCAGATTTTTATTTTTTGATCTGAACACATACAAACAAAAGCACTCCAGTCTTCCCAGGAGAAAGAGGTTCTCAAGGCTTTGAAGAGGCAGTGGCAGGAGCTGACCCTGCTGTAGGACCATCACGTTTTATAGTGACAGAAGGAAAGTGGTACTTGTGGGCAGGGTGTTGAGCAAGAGAATGATTGAGATCCTTTTAAAAGGATCTGATGCTGTAGTTTTGTTTTTTTTTATTTAATCTCTTAAAAATTCAGCATTGAAACCCTTCTATCAAGGAAAACCTTATGTAGAAAATTAATATGGAAAGCATCCAAGACAGAGCTGCTCAGGTTGAAGCAATTGTGTAGTGCCTGAGTCCTGGCCACCATCTTTCCTCTCCAACCCTCTCACTATGGCAGCACCCAAGGCTGGCAAAGCTCTCAGTGTCATGTCCACAGAGCAGAGACCACAAATGGGCATGTTGAGAGCTAGATCTGGCACATGGATGTGTCTGGCTTGGATCTCACAATGTTTTACAAAAACTTGAGTCAATATTTTTTAAATGATGTTATTCACATTAAATGTTTTAGTTTTCTGTCTTTTCCTGAATACTGAAGTTCATTCAGTATGGAACCTGAATTCTCACACAATAATACTAACTTAGAAAAGAAGAGCAGTGTAGGGCCACCTGGCTGGTTCAGTCAGCTAAGTGTCCATCCAACTCTTGATTTTGGCTCAGGACATGATTTTGAAATTCATGAGATCAAGCTTCACATTTGACTGTGTGCTGCCACCATGGAGCCTGCTTGAGATTCTCTCTCTTTCTCTCTTTGCTCCAACCCTGCTTGTGTGTTCTCTCTCTCTTAAAATAAATAAATTAACATTAGAAAAAAAACCGGTTTATTAGAGTTCAGAAAAATAAGACTAGTAGGATGGATACATACATTACTATATCCATGTATCTCCATATCTATCTATCATCTACCTACCTACCTACCTACCTACCTACCTACCTATGTACGGAAAGAGATGGATTGATTTTAAGGAATTGGCTCACACAATTTGGCCCAGAGAACAATTGTAGCTTGCCTCTCTCTGGAGGCATCTGATAAAGGTAATCTCATTCATATTATGTAGGGTAATCTGCTTTACTCAATCTTCTGATTTAAATGTAATCTCATCTAAACATCTCATCTACAAAATACCTTCACAGAACCATCTATAATAGTATTTGATCAAATAACTAGGAACTGTGACTTAGCCAAGTTGACATCTAAAATTTCAAGCAGCTTGTGACATATCACAAGAAGGTATCTTTTTTTTTTTTTTAAGGAAATAAGGCTTTTATTTTGTTTTACTTTCTTAATGTTTATTTATTTTGAGAGAGAGTGTGCATGGGATTCAGGTAGGGGCAGAGAGAGAGAGACCCCAAGCAGGTTCTGTGCTGTCAGCACAGAGCCTGATGTGGGGATCAATCTCATGAACTGAACTGTGAGATGACCTGAGCTGAAATCAAGAGCTGGATGCTTAACTGACTGAGTCACCCAGGCACCCCAAGTATCCTCGTAATGTTTCATATGTCACAAGGATCCTGCTTGGGATCAAGTATTGCATTCAGTTCTCATGTCTCTTTAGTCTCCAGTCTGAAGGAGCCTCTCTCTCCTTTTGAAGAGAATAGGTCAATTATTTTGTAGAATGACCCTTAATTTGGGTTTGTTCAGTGTTTCAAATTAGATTCTTTTCATTTATCTTTGGCAGGAATAATACAGAAATAATGCTTATTCCTCTCACTGCATCCTATCAGGTGGAAGGAAGGTTATCTGAAATCAGACTAAAAGTTGTACAAGCAGATGCAGATAGATGAGGCTTCTAAGAATGAACTGAAACAACTGCAGATCTTTGCAATATATTTGTGCATGTGTGGATGTGCCATATTTTATGTATTTCTCCTTGATGAGTTCAACTCAGTGTGGTTTTCTGCATTCACTACTTTCTTCCCAATAAAATTACAAATAAGCAAATGTGACATTTGAAGTATACTTAAATTATTCCTTAATATATCACATTGGAATGAATTTATATTTTCATAACAAGCATTATAGCATAATTGGTTATAGGATGAATTTGAGTAAATCTCTTACTTTATTTGGATGATTTAACATCTCTCTCTCTCTCTCTCTCTCTCTCTCTCTCGCGCGCGCGCGCGCAAAGATTTGGAAAAGAAGAATCTTAGAGTAGTGCTGGGATCAGCCAAAATGCTTTTCAAAGATCCAGTAATGTCCATTAACAGAAAAGACTCATGATGTTAGTTGATATATACCCTACCATCTTTGTCTTAGTACTTTTCCTGGAACATTTTATACCCACGGTTACTCTTTCAGGGCTATCAATTTACCATGCAGGAAAATGGTAGCAGAGTACGCTCTCTCTGCGACATAGGCACAATCTGCCTGGTAAATATCTATAGGGAAATAGAATATTTCTGCATGGGAAAAGTACAAGAAAAGAGCAACCACATAAAAAATATTGCTATAATTTGTATCTCAAAGAATATACATTATGTAAAGAGAGTGTCATGAAGAATTTCCATTATAGAAGAAATTATATGAGATGATCCACTGCTGGATAGCTAGAGTCATTAACACAGACACTGTAGCCTTGCCCATTAATTTCCCAAAATGTCCAGAAATAGAAATTTATATAAATACAAAAAAAAGAAGCAGCACATTTTTGAAACTTTTTTGAGTTTTGATTTCTGCACCTCTGAGAGTTTCCTTTCTCTCCTTTCCAGCTGATTTCAATAGCCCTGTCTTTTCTTTGGGCTTTTGACAAGTGATGAGACTCACGATTCTTGACAGCCCTCAAGCTTGGATTTTACTGAACAAAGTGAGGCTTTAGCTGAACAAGGGGGTTTCATATTTAGAGCTTCCTTGGGTAGAGATGCCAGTTTAGGGAAAAATCAGAGACTGTAATTGTTCTTTTAGCACCCTACATCCATCCCTTTAATACTTCAGACTTCCCTGAAAAGAGAAAACACGTTTCATTCTAGGCTTGAGTCACAGCCTGTCTTTGTGCTGGCTGATATAGCATTTTTTTTTAAAGCATATGACTTATCTCTTAGAGCAAAAGAGAGAGCTATCAGCCTCTTGGCCAAAAGGTGCACTTTCAAAGAGCAGCCTAAATGGAGCGAGGCTCAGACCTGCTGTCCCATTCTATGATTTGGATTGTAGCATTAAAGGTATCGCTGGACAAGTATGCTCATTAAAGCATTATTTGTCATAGGAATAAAAGGCCCCATAAAGCCTGGAAGCAAACTGAATGTCTATCAAGAGATTAAATTATTTTTATCCAATGGAATGATATGCACCCACTTAAAGTTATCAGTTTCTTTACATAGAAAGAAGTTCATAAGTTGTGGGAGGAAAAAAGAGGATGCAGGGGAGTATTCAAATTAATAGCATGAGTGTGTGAGTATGTGAGTGTGTGTGTGCGTGCATGTGCATGTATGTGCTTGAGAGATGTTCACCAAACTCCTGATGGTTCTGATTTTGATTGATGAGATTTGTACTGATGTATTTTTATTTAAAAAAAATTTAACAAGGAACATATATATGTTTCTAAAATAAGAATAAAAAGTAAAATAGAATTCTCCTCAAGGACAGAAGTAAACTATTTATTCTACTCATCCTTGAAATGATACTAAATAAATTATTGAAACCTATATCAGGGAATAAAACATCATCATTGGTAACAACAAGAAGCAACTGAAACTTTAGTCCCTAAGCTATGAAAAATACTTGCAATACATTGACTTTTCTGTCAAATAAAGAAGGCTATCAAGTGTGTTCATTCTTCTCCAGATTTCAAATAAGTTGTATAGAACTCTGAAAGTTAAATTATCCTGAAAGGCCAAATGAGTAAGCATCTTGTAATGATGCAGGGGTACAAGGAGCCTGGGAATGCCTGCCAGATACTTCCCTAAATGTTTTATATATAGTGGTTTATTTCATCATCTTATACCACTAAGCCAGGTACTATTTGTATCCCCATTTTACAGATGAAGTAATGTCTATAAAACAGAGAGGCAAGCCAACTTGCCTAAGAGACACAGGTGAGGCCACTATTCAGCTAAGACAGTCTGATTAAAACCAATCCCCTTGGGGCTTCTAGGTGGCTCAGTCAGTTAAGTGTCAAACTTCAGCTCAGGTCATGATCTCATGATCTGTGAGATCAACCCCATGTTGGGCTCTGTGCTGGCAGCTTGGAGGCCGGAGCCCATTTCAGATTCTGTCTCACTCTCTCTCTCCCCTTCCCCTGCTTGTATTCTGTCTCTCTCTCTCTCTCTCAAAAATAAATAAACATAAAAGAAAAAACTAACCCCCTTTCTGACTGATATGATGACCCATAAAGGAAGGAACTCTAAACCCTGAGAGGGAGTATATTCACAGTATACACAGATATACTCACAGTATACATAGAGTGTGTTATAGTTTGTATAAGATAGTATTATCAGCCAACAAATCAGAAATGAGGGACTGCCCCAAATTACCCTCTTGTTCCCTCCTGTTGAGACAAATAGAGGTCACAAATGAACTATTCTTATTCAGAAAACAAAAAAGCAAAACTAACCTAATAAAAATGAGATCTAAAACTTAAAAGACAAATAGAAAACATGTATCTTAAAAAGTTATTTAATGAATAAAAGGATATTTTAGATACTACTGTCATACTCTCAAGCCATTAAAGAAACATAAGCATTTCAAAAACGATAAGGAATTGAAGAAAAGTTATTACGTCTACAAAAAGAGAGTAAGAGTGAGCTGACATATGTCAGAGGAGAAAAAAAATAAGACACTTTATGTAAATGACAACCACACAACAGTGTAGAAGGAGTTTGAGTAGATACTGATAAAACATAGGGGCATGGTGATTGGACTGTGAAAATTATATAAGATAGAAGGTAATAATTACAGCAGTTAGTGAGAGGTAGGAATATTTGGAGGACACAAAAAATATATTCAACACATAGATAATCACCATTCTCGTTGCTGAAACAGAGAAAACAATACACAACACATATTACACATGGAGCAGAAAAATATGCAGGGATATAATACAAGAAAGCTTTTCTAAAATGAATCAAGCCATAAATGCAGAGATCGAAAGAATACTATGTGACCCAAGGGAGAAGAACTGCTAAAGAATGACAGTCACTGAAACATACCTTGATCAAGTTCCTGTAATTCCTGGATATGAAAATTAACACGATTGTTATCTAAGTACAACAGAAATATCTAAACAAAGAAAAAAAATCAGATTGGCTTCACAATTCTCCTTAGCCACACTTCAACAGAACAGTACATCAGAATAATATTTTCAGAATTGTGAGAAAAGCAAATATAAGAATTCCATACCCTGCTAAGTTATTGTTCTTTTAAAATGGCATGGAAATGTAATGTCTGTAATTTAAGAATTTAGAGGAAAATTGCACTCAGCTAGATTTACTGGATAAATATCTTTTTGAAATCTAGCCAATCAGAAGAAAGAGGAGGAGAATCAAAATGAATAAATCAGAAATTTGGGAGCTGAATGATAAAAATTAGAATTGACCACTGAATGCACATTAATACAGAAATTAGAATTTAGAATCTATATTAAATGGTTTACAGAATATAATGTGAAAGGTATCAGACCTGACAATGTAAAATTTTATACTAACAAATATCAAAGAAAGACAGACAGTTGGGAGGAATTTTAAGTATAATATTGTCCATATTTTTCAGGGTAAGCTATCAATAGATATTGTTGAAGTCGGTAAAGTAGCAAATACATTTTTGCTGTATTATTTTAAAGTTGGAACATATTAAAAAAGCCACTGGAAAACCTTCCACTTTAATTCAATGCCTTGAAATTACCAAAAGGGGGAAAAGGCAAAAAAGACAGTAAGAAAGAAACCTACATCACAAAGCAAACGTTTAAAACCAATACTCATTAAAAACAAAACAAAAAGCAAACACTTGAACATAAAATGAAAAACAGTTTTCTCCAGTAGGTCTTGAGGTCAATGAGTGAATCCAAAGGAAAACTTCAGAACCTTAAAAACTCATATTACCGTAGTGCATTTTGCTGATGGTAAACCTGGATATATTCTGCCTTTTCTTCTTACTAGAAACTAGATGTTGCTACCCCTCAAACCTGCAGTTCTGTTTCTCAGAACAAGTTAGGAAATGGCCTGATGGATACAATGGAACCCTCACCCCTTCTGCTAGGCATGGGGTAAGGAATGGCCATGCAAACCAATTCTGGCTAACAATACGGAAGAAGACTACAGACTTCTGGGAAAGTTTTTCCTCATGCTTGAGTGAGCCAAAGAATGCCTACTGTGAATGAGGAAACATGGAGCTCTAACTGCTACAGGGGGAAGGAGATTCCATCTTAGAACACAGCCTTTACTGGAGGCCACAGAGTAGGGAGACATGGAAAGTCTAGGGCTTTGAAAACATCCTGGAGCTACCCATAAGTCAACCTGTAAGTCCACTCTCCGGATTAGCTTCCTTTAAGGTGAGCTAGTAGGTGTTCTCATCTCCAGTCAGTTTGAGGTTGTTTTTCTTTATGTTGTTTACATGCGGTAGTATGCTTTTAATTGATACAATTAATGAAAAGAATAAATTAGTCAACTCAGTTATTCTATAAGCATTTATTAAATGTTTATGTACTGTGCATAGAAATAGAAAGTTTAGTAAATATATGCAGCAAATATGTACACACATATACACAAATTATATATATATGTATATATATATACACACAGCAAATGTATACATATACACATATATGAGGACAGAGGGTGGAGAGGGAAAAGGGAGTGATCTGGAAGGATATAGAACCAAATGCTGACAGTATATATAACATTTCATACCAATTGCATACTTTACAAGCACATATTATTTTAACAACAAAATATTCCTTGAAATTTTTAAAGATTAAAAAAAACTATTTTCATTTTGACAATAAAGAAATCCCTGCTGATCTAGTATCTGCCCTCACAAAAAAATGTCAACATTGTGTCTTTGGCTATAATCCACTGGTGAGAAGGTCTCAGCAGGAATACAACAGAACTCTGTAGTCTGGCTGGGCTTAGATTTCCTATTTCATCAAAAAAAAAATCATAGAACAAAATGCTTCAACAGCCCAACATTTCTGGAACATTCATATATGCAGAAGAAAGAGACTAAACCTCATTTTAAAAAGAAAAAGCTATCCCCAAAGCACATTCTGCAGAGTGATAGCTCTGTAGGCACACACATAGTACTGGTTCGTAATAAAGATCTTGTTTATCAAGGGCAACATGTTTTAATGGCTTGGGAATTAAAATCTGGTTTCAGCCACCCCTTTGCTCCGTCGCAGTAAATTAAATTTAATGCTGACAGGAGTAATACCCATTAGACTCCAGAGCAATAAATTTAAGCACCAAATTAATGAAACTGGACTGAAATGAAGGGTCTGGGAAGAACATTATGGACAGAGCAGACTCCTTTAATGATTGTTCTTTCATAATGGAGAAAATCAGATCTCAGAAGTAAAATGCAAAACCACCCACATTCTCAGCAGCCTCCGGAATTGCTGTTGCTGGTTTGTATGTTTCTGTGGAACCTCCACTAGCAGCATTTCTTGAGTATCTTGTTAGTCCTTCTGGGTAGAGCAGCGCCATCTGAGGAGAAGAGTGGATATGATCAAGAAGACAATGGGAACTTGTACTGAAAAGTTCAGGGAGAAATGGAAGGGTAATATTTCCTCAGTAAGAGGCAAAACCTTCACTTCCCCCCTCCCCCGCATCATTAATATAAACTATCTCACAGCTTTAAATTTATTTTTTAGAACAGTATACATTTCAAAACAATGCAGATCCTGTGTTTATAGGAGTTAAGAGCTCTATCAAAACTTCTAGATGTATTTTTTAAGTGTTATTGAGATGTAATTGACATGCGTCACTATATACATTTAACGTGTCCAGCATAATGGTTTGACTTAAATACATTGTGAAACAATCATCACAAAGTTTAGTTAGCATCTATTGGATACAGACACAGTAAAAAGAGAAAGCAAAAGCAGCACTGGGGTGGTTCAGTTGGTTGAGAGTCTAACTCTTGATTTTGGCTCAGGTCATATCTCATGATTGTGGGATTGAGCCCTACATCAGGCTTGCACTGAGTATGGAGCCTGCTTAAGATTCTGTCTCCCCCTCCTCTGTGTTTCACACACACACACACACACACACACACACACACACACTCACTCTCTCTCTCTTTCAAAAAAAAAGAGAAAGCAAAGAAGAAAAATAAATTCTGATGATGAGAACTCTGGGGATTTATTTTTGTAACAACTTTCATGTGTATCACATAGCAGTGTTAGGTACAGTCATCATGTTGCATATCACATCCAGAATCTTCCTAGAACTTATTTATCTTGTAACTGGAAATTTGTACATTTTGACCACCTTTCTCCAATTTCCTGTTGTCCCACCTCTGGTAACCACAAGTCTGATCTCTTTTTTTTTTTATGAGTTTTTTGTTGTTTTATTTCACATATAAGTGAGATCATACCGTATTTGTCTTTCTCTGTCTGGCTTATTTCACTTAACATAATGTCCTTAAGATCCATCCATATTGTTGCAAATGGCAGGCTATCCTCATTTTTTTAGGGCTGAAACACACACACACAACACACAAGTGTGTACTTGTGCATGTGCACACCTTTATCCATTTATCTGTTGATGGACACTTAGGTTGTTTCCATGTCTGGGTTGTTGTAAATAATGTTGCTATGAACATGGGGGTGTGGCTATATTTTCAATATAGATTATAATCAGAGTACTCAGAGGTGAAAATGATCTTTTTGCTATTGTGTTTCAATAATGCTTCCATTTTATCAATGATGCACCTACCACATCTCATTGAATATTGTAGCATCTGCACTGTGACATCTAGAATTTTGGTCAGCACCTGGGGACCATTAAGGAGGATAGCTCAGGAAGAGCCTCAGTACTTGATAACAGTATTGACATACAGCTGGAACTATTCTGCATCCTGACTCCTTGATATGTAAGATCTCTCACAGAAAAAATTCTGTGTTTTTTAAGCTCTTTACATTATTATTTTTCTAGTATGTGGAGTCAAAATTATCCTTAATAAAGAAGAACAAGAGCCAGAGTTTTATTCAGGTCTCAGAACCATTTTGATTTAGTTCCTACTATGTGTGCATCATCCATTGTCCCACTTTCATGGAGCCTACAGCTTAGTGAAGATTTCAGACTTTTAAAATATATTCAGGATCTCAAGGGTCCTGAGATCGTGCTGAGTAAAAAAAGTCAATCTCAGGAAATGGTTACATACAGATTTTGTTTAAATGGCATTTTTAAAGTAACAAAATGATGGAAATGGAGAACATGTTAGTGATTGCCAGGGGTTAGGGATGGGAGTGGGTGGGGGTGTGGGTCTGTGGTATTAGAACATTTCTGTACCATATATGATAAAATTGCATAGAATCACATGCACACACACACATACACACACACACGAGAGCATGCAATACTGAGGCTAAATAGTGTCTGTGGGTTGTATCCATGTCAGATTCCTGGGTTTGATAATTTACTAACTAATGAGAGGTGTTACCATTGAAGGCAATTGGGTAAAGGATACATGAGACCTCTCCGTACATTTTTTGGGCAGCCTCCTATGAATCTATAATTATTTCAAAATCAAAGTAAAAACACATAGTTATAAAATAATAATAATGAAGAACTCCCTGTTAGGATGACAGAT
Organism: Crocuta crocuta; assembly: GCF_008692635.1. Classification (NCBI taxonomy): domain Eukaryota; kingdom Metazoa; phylum Chordata; class Mammalia; order Carnivora; family Hyaenidae; genus Crocuta; species Crocuta crocuta. The sequence goes on along the minus strand of NW_027532169.1, from coordinate 866,198 downwards.
TGAACATATTCATCTAATAACTAATTTCTCCTTCTCCAAAAACACCATTAAAACTACTGGAAATATTTATTTTCCTTAGGATTTCAATCCAAAAGTGCAGGCAAAACAGAAGCAAAGTAACATTAATGGTGTTTTGGAACCTGAAAAGCAGATGAACCAGTTATAATGGGCTTAGTACCTCAAAGAAAGGCAGATCCTGAGCCAGCACTACAGCTGGAAAGCAACTCAATACTGCAAAACCTCTAAAAGGTTTAGGTTCTGGCAGTTCCAGGAACTTTTAGAATTAGGGGAAATGGGCGTGGGGGAAGCAAAAACATATTTTCTTGAATAAAATATTTTTGAAAATTAGAAATCTAGATCTTCTCCCCCATCCCATGATGCTGAGTGACAGCTCATCCTCCTCCCTGGCAGAAGAATGGATATTTATTTGTTGGTGAAACTCACTCTCACCAGGATCGAAGGGAAGAGTTGAGAACATGAGTAGCAGCTGAAATATAAGTGGGGGCATAACTGACTATGTGCATACTGAATGCTGAGACCTTCCAGTTAGGTCTCAGACCATAGGCTGATAAACATTGACTTCCAGATAGGGGTTTAAAAGACTCCTCCCTGGAAATCTAACAAACACCAATTTAAAAAAAAAAGAGCTAACTATACTGACTGTTTAAATTATCTGGTATTGTGTAACAAACCATTGAAAAATTTGGTGGCTTAAGGTAACAGCTTATTATCTCTCAAAATTCTGTGGATTCAGTGAGTGGTTCTTCTGCTTCCCTGGCATTGGCTGAGGTACTTAGGATGGATGGAATCATATGAAGTCTCAACTGGGCGCTCAGTTGGAGCTCCCCTCCCTCTGGGTCTCTCCATGTGGCTGCCTGGGCTGCCTCCCATCATGGAGTTTCCAAGTAGTGTTTCAAGAGGAAGCAGCTTAAAAGAGAAGCCCAGTAAGGCCTGGGCACAATATCACTTCTGCCATATTATATTTATGAAATTAGTCATAAGGCCAGCCCAGAGTCAGTGTGGACATTCATGAATTCCAGGAATCATCATTCACTAGAGGTCACCAATGGAACAGTCCACTGCACCCCATCAAGGGCCCCAACAAAGAGTCCACTGAGATCATCTTAAAACGAAGCTCAAAGTACATATACTCTCAGAGATTCCGATCAGATTTTAGTTGTCTGCTATTAACTATGTGCAGACCATGATCCATTGATACCTGAGGCAACTGAAGAAAGCCTCCAAGAGAGGAGACAAGAACAAGAAAAAAAAGTTGGGAAGGGAAGCAAATTGGAAGAATTAGAAACTATACATACACACATAGATTAGATTATGTATTAGAAACTATATGTGCAAATATATGCATGCATATATAAACATGTATTTAAAGAAAACAATAAAAAAGCTTTAGTGAATTGAAAATATACTGCAAAATTGAAAAACCAACTGGATGATTTGAAAGATAAAATTGGAGATATAACTTTACAGCAAAAAGAATTTGGGAGAGATATGAAGAAAAATTTTTAAAAAATAACAAAAAATAATCAGTTCCAGCACATCTGAATCATAGGCAGTCTGGAAGGGAAAACTGAGGATTTGGAATAGGGATTATCAATAGAAAAATATAGTAAGTCTATAGAACTAAAGGATTTGAATTTTCAGAATCAAATAGATCACTGAATGCCCAGAATAAAGGATGAAAATACACCCACACCAAGGCAAATCATTCTATAATTTCAGAGTACAGAGGACAAATGAGCTTTCAGAAAGAAGAGGGGAAAGGCGATGTCATAAAATAGAAATCCAAATGGCTTCAGCTTTCTCAAAGCAAAGTTGGACTCATGAAGATAATGGATCTATGTTCTCAAAAGTAAAAAAGACTATTTCACAGTTAAAATCCTATTTAGCCAAATACCAATTCAATGTATGGGTAGAATAATGACATTTTTAACATCTTAAGTAGTCTTCCATGGACTCTTTCTCTGGAAACTCCCAGAGGATTACTGCCACTACAATGAGTAAACCAAGAAGGCAAGAGGAAGAGGAGATACAGGAGCAATGCAAAGGGCATCTCTAGGATGTTGGTGCAGGGAAAATGCCAGATAACAGCTGGGGCCCAGGTATGGAGGATAAGCAGTCCATCTGGAGAATGTGCCTGAAGATCCAAGGGTTGTCATTATCATCCCCTCTGCCATGGTACCATCTTTTTAGCCTGAGAAACGAACTAGAAAAAGTACTCCATGAAAATAAGAAAATAAATCCTGGGAGAGAAAACGAAAGGATATAATCAAAGTCTAAGCCAGTATCAAGGAAACAGAGAATGCAACCTAAGAGGCAGGCAAAGGGAATTCAAAAATAACAGCAGAAGGGAAACCAGGGATAACAGCTGTGTCCTGCGTCTACTCTATGGGCCTGGAGAGCAACCAACACAGATGGAAGAAGAACAGAAGTCTATCTGAGGAATGACTTTGAGAAAAATAAAACTTAGATCTGATGGAACCTCTCATAGGATTGAGTTTACAGAAAAATGTAATGAAAACTTACTGAAAGGTGGAAAGAATTGTAAATAGACACAAAGGACTTCTTTAAATGAAAAAATGAGACCATTATTTTTTTTTTAAAGAAAGAAAATCTAAAGAAAAGAAAAATCTTTTTTAAAGAAAGAAAAGCCAAAACAGTGCTTGGCTGTGAACAGTTTTTGTCTAGCCATAGGAATACAAGTACTGCATATTTTTTTTAACCAAAAGGTTTATTATAACCTTATCAAGAGGATGAGAGGGCACAGAAAAAAAAATGGCAGTGTACGAGCACTAAAAATTTTCATTTCCCCTAATAGGAAGTGAATAGATAAGAAAGAGGTATAAGCTTATTATTTAGAAATAATTATCTGCTTAAATTATTTTGATTACATAATATTGGTTTAAAATAATTGACATTAGGGGGAAAAAAGTTTGCTATCACTATGAAAAGAGTGTGATGTGAAGCCTAGTTGAAGGACCAGGGATGGTTTCCCTAAGGAAATGTTCACTAGGAGATTTACCCAGTGACTAGGAATTAGTAGGAAGGAGGCGCTGGGGATAAGAAAGAAAGCATTCCAAGCAGTAGGGACTAGCATGAATAAGAATTCTTCAGAGAGAAAAAGCTAGACATAATCAAGATCCTAGGAAAAAAAATCTTTATGGTTTGAGCGGAAAAGACATTTGTGATATGTATTTAACCTAAAGAAACAATAAATCGCCAGAGCATATGGAGCGTGTGAGTTCATTGGCGGGTTCTAAACAGAGAGGACTCACATTTAAAGCACTACTTTGGCTGCTGTTTTGGAGACTGAGTTGCAGGAGGCAAAGGGCCATGCAGAGGTGATAATTATGAAGATGGTTCAGTAGGTAGGGCAGGAGACTATGGCAAAAGGAAAAGCCCAAAACCACTGAAAATGTGACATGCAGAGTGACATCTACAGCCGCTTGGCTGGTTCAGTTGGTAGAGAAGCATGTGACTTGTGGTTTCAGAGTCATAAGTTGGATCCCCACATTTCAACCTCTACAGCCAAGATCCTGTATCCATAGGCTAGTGCTTGTCTTCTACACTGCATTGAAAGATGGTAATTTTAGCTTTACTGTGAATGCTAGGATAAAATAATAGGAATAGAAGTAAGATGGAAAAGAACCGTTTATTAGCTCATGTTAAAACTTGGAGTTGCCGATTCATTCATCCAATCAGTGAGTATTTTTAGGCACCAGCTATTTGCCAGGCACTTTTCCTGGAAATACAGCTAACAAACAAACAAAAAACCAAACAAAAACAGGGTCTCTGATATCTTCCATTATAGACTTTTCTCTGTGGGTAGACTATATAAACTATGAGGAATAGTCAGTTCAGATTAAGGAGATAGAGTTGCCAGGGTGGAGAGTGTAAGGTACCACCATAGATAGGGTGGTTAGAGAGGCTCCTTAATAATGTGATGTGTGACAGGATGCCTAATGAAGTCAGGGTAGCCAGTTAGTCATGTAGGAGAAGAGTATTCTGCTCAGGGAATAGCTTTCCAGGAAGAATCAAAGAGCAAAAGTCTTGCATCAAGCGTTTTACTAGACCTGTTGAAGATGCAGCAAGGCTGGACTAGAGTAAGCAAAAGGGTGAATGATTGAGGATGAGATTATAGAAGTAGCCGGCACAAGATAAAATAAGGCTTTGTCCATACTAAGTCTTAATTAATTAAAGGTCAGAAGCCATATAGTAAAGGCAGTCTTTCTATGTCTGTACTGTGGTAATAGTTGATTTTCCAGCCTCTACTCAACCATCATGTATAAGACTTCCAGATAGATCTTTCTCAGGCACCTTTACTACTTTGTCAGCTCAAGAGCAAAGCTGTCAGTTCTAATAAGTATCTGCCAACCCCTTCTCAGCCATCCCTCTTTTTCCTATACAAATTTATCTCCCAGTATACCCCAAAACAGGTTCCTTGGTTCAGCCTCTCCATCCCCCTTACTGTTCCCTGCAGGCATTCTGTGAGTCCTGCTACTGTATCCTTCGATGCTCATTTCAATTCATGTTAATCACTGATTCAACCATGTGTTCTATATCCCCTTTTTAATGTCTGATGCAAGCAGTGCACTTTACTAGGCCATTTGGAGGACACTAAGATGAAAACAATATGGTTCCTGCTCTCAGAGCACTTAAAATAAAAAGAAGATACCCAGTTCCCTTAATGTAGTGCTAGAAACGAGAAGAACCATTGAAAAGGAACTGCTTGTTTCTAGGACAATTTACAAAAAGGGGAGGAGGAAGATCACTTTCAGTTGAAACACTCTGAGACAACTGTACCCCTTGATACAGTTTTAACACCATGAATTCTTGGGGCACCATTGTAAAACACTTTGGACTTTCTTTCTCATGGGTATTTGTTTTTTCCCCCAAATAGCCTATAGCCTTCCTGAGGTCAGGAGTGTTTTCTTCTGCTGCTTTCCAGTGGTTGCCAAGACTTCCCACAGAGTCTAGCACATACCAGGTCATCTCTAAGTGCTGAAAGTTGTGAAGGGGGATTGGATTTGAATCCAATGTACTTATTGTCTGATTACACTATTATATGATCTGGCTCAAAGCAACTATGACTACACCATAGTCACCACCCTGTGGACTAACTGGGAATTGGAGCTTAAAATCTCATTAATAAAGAATGTCTGAGCACCATATATATATATTTGGTCTTTCGGTTTGGACTGACAGCCCATCTGCAATGCTTCTATTAAATGTAAGTGAGTGAATCACAGTGCATTATGGTACCAATGTTGGGTATACTTGAATTGAGAGAATATTCAATCTGAGTGATAATATGGTCGACAGTAGCTGTTATGTTCAAGTAAGTTACATGAGCTGCAGTGGTGTTGTAGATAACATACCAGGAACTTTGAACACGGTGCCTTTCATTTTTTAACTACTATCAAGATTGCACAAACCTCACAATTATGGAAGGACACTGAGATTCCATACAACTATTTGGTGGCCAAAACAGAATTAGAGCCCTGGTCAACTGCTCTTGTTCTGATCCTTTCTATTATGTGGCACAGCTTCTTCGGAGGGACAGATGCTCAGAAAAATGATAATTCATATTACTCTGTCTCCACTCACTGCCACTCTCTCCTATCAGTGGGCACCACCCGGAAAAGAGACAGCAGGGCAGCCCAGTGCACAAGGTTTTTCCATTTTACCAACAGATTGCTCTCATGCTTTTGGGGAAAGAGTAACCTTAAAATGATGAATGTTTGTCCTATTAAAAGCTCCTCCAGCACAGGCATTATTGATAGTGTGTAAAAAGGCCATCCATTTTAGTGCAAATGAAAATTGAAATGGAGAGAACATCATGTCTTTTTTTCTAATATATGATGCTAGCTCAGGAGCTGTGTGATTGGTGTAAGCTGAAAACAGCTGTCCAAAGTCCTTGTGACCTTCGCCTTATTCCTCCCCACTGGTGATCACAGGGACACTTGATCAGAAAGGAAGCTAGCCTCCAAACATCTATATAATAATGTCTGCAGCCTTCAGCAGGGCATTCAAGGACTCTCATAATCTGGTATCAATCTACTCCTTGCATTTATCTTCCATCACTTTCAGTCTCCAAATCAACCTACCAGTCATCTGAGATAATTACCACTATTATTTCTAGGTCACTATATCTTCTTCCAGTCTCCTACATACAATGTTTTCTCTGCCTTTTGATTCCTGCCCATTTTTCCTTCAAGGCTGAGTAATTTCTCTTGTTTCCTAGTTCAGCCCAGTGACCCCACTGGGTCCTTCTCCACCCCTTTCTTTCCTTAAGCCACGTGAACTGTTGCCTTTCCTCTAGCAAGTGTACCTACTGAGAGCAGAGACCTGATGCATCTTTGTATCTCCAGTGCCCAACACAGTGCTTAGAAGAGAGCAAGCAATTAAATATTTGCCTAAAGAAGGGAGCTATCAATGAGTGGTGAGTGAATGTGTGGGTCAGACATGCTTGGTCAGAAAGCTTCACCCTTTGGATACTTCTTCTTTAGGCAGATTGTCTCAGCTCTAGACTCCCTCTTAGCCATAATCAGTTCCAATGATCAGGAACCAAGAGCCTTTACCTGGGCTGTCACCTCAGCTACCAACATTTGTGTCATCTGTATATCACCAAGCAATAACTTTCCAGGAGGAGTATGGTGCTCACCTGAAAGAGGTTCATCGTTTAAAATGAAGCCATCTGTTTTCAGTGACATGAGAGAACACTTGGGATCCTCCATGCTGCATAATTAACAACCACGCATTAATCTTTCTACTTTGTCACAGGGTTTGAACCCTTCGCTATTGATCATTATCTGGTGGTAAGGAGAATTTCAGAGTAAACTGGCAGTTAATTTAAGAGCATTTAGAACTAATGAGAGTAAAGATGTTGGAATGAAATACACGTTTCTTTGAAAACTCAGGCACCGATTGCAACTATTTTGAAATCTGGTTAAGCATACAAACCTTAGCAGCAGCAGGATGAAAGAGCAGCGGAACTGTGATTTAGTTCAGACAGGGAACCATTAGGGAGGCAACATGGAAAAATGAAAAAAGGATTAGGCATAGAGCCAGAAGGTCTGGTCTGGATTTGAAATCCCTGGTTCACTTGTTCTCAGCTCTGCCTTCTTAGCTGCCTCCACTTCTTTTGTCCCCAAACTGTACATATTAATTTCTACATTGCAGCACTGTTGGTGATAAAATGAAAGAAGGGATATGTAAGCTCCAAATCTGGTGTGCAATTGGTGCTCAATAAATGTCCCTTCATTTCTCCTTCAAAAGAGAGAACATTCTGACAGGACATTTATTATACCTCTGTGCCCTTCGTGAGCATGGAAAAAAACCCAGCTGATTCAGAAATGGGGATGAAGTGGAATCAAATATGCATAAGTAGGTAAGATCACTCAGGAGCTTATTAAACCACTTCAGACTTATTTCAAATTGAGAGAAATCAGAGGGTCTACTTAATCTTATGACTCTATTGGTGCAGTGGCTCAAACCTCCGGATAGATAAAATGAATAGGGCATGTCTGATACCAAGACTAGCCTCTTAACTCATAACTCAGACTTATACTGGTGGAAAGACCAGGGGCTCTTGTAGCCAGGAAGAACTGGGTTCAAATTCTGGCTCAGCTGCTTCCTGACCCCGTACCCCTAATAGTCATTTAACCCCTTTGCAATGAAATGACAAACCCCTCTGAGTACAGTTGTTTGGTTGGTATAAGTAGAGGGTAGTACTTCCCCCATAAGGTGACTCTAAGAATTGAATTTGATAATGTACTTAAGCAGCTAATACAGTACCTGCTACCTACTGGATTCGTGACCATCTAGCTTTCTTCCCAACTTGGATCTTAGTAATGGTTTTCCCTAATAGATTGCAAATTAATCGCTTTTATTTTTTATTTTTTTTNGTGAAAATGAACAAATCAGGAGATTCTAGATGCTGGCGAGGATGTGGAGAAATGGGCACCCTCCTACACTGCTGGTGGGAATGGTAAACTGGTGCAGCCCCTCTGGAAAGTAGTGTAGAGGTTTCTCAAAAAAATTAACAATAGAACTCNTAAGAATTGAATTTGATAATGTACTTAAGCAGCTAATACAGTACCTGCTACCTACTGGATTCGTGACCATCTAGCTTTCTTCCCAACTTGGATCTTAGTAATGGTTTTCCCTAATAGATTGCAAATTAATCGCTTTTAAATATTACAGCTGAACGGGTTCATGGGACTCATCTCCCCCAGAATTATAAGTTCTGTCATATGAATCCCTAGGGGTTCTCAGAGTTGTCCTCAATGCCACCTGAGGGATGGAAGATTCTCCATTTTCATCTGTTTTGTGTTTTAAAGAACTGGTGACACCTCATGCCGGTCAGAGTGGNCACTTGTTGGGATGAGCACTGGGTGTTATATGGAAACCAACTTGACAATAAACTATAAAAGAAAAAAAATTAAATATGGATATTTAACACAGAATTTGGTTACGTTGTTCTAATATCCGTGATGCCAGGTAAATGAGTAGAAACTCTTACATGAGAAATTTAAAATCTCTTACCTACCGTGAAATTTTCTTCAAAGCCTCCTCTTCTCTCTACCCAAAATAACCTCACAATTTTGCCTCAAACTACTTCTGTTTACAGAGCAGTTTATGTAAGAGATAGTCAAGTATTTCTATCATAGTAAAGGAAAAAGGAAAGTGAACCGTGTCATGGCTGACATCTAGAAAGGTGGGAATGGGCATTTGGATCTGGGATGAAGGTGGAGAAGTAATAAACCAGTGAGCAATCTTTCTAGGGCAATTGAAGATGGTCCCATGAACTGTGGAATATGGTAAAAGCAGCTTTCTGCTGAAAGAAGCACATAAACATATGAGGGTACTTAACATCAGGTTTGGGAGTCAGAGCTGAGTTCTAAGTCTGGCTCTGCCCCTCCCTTGCTGTGGATTCAGCAAGTCCCTTCACCTGTGAGTCCTTCCCTACCTGTAAAATGAGACACATGACCAGGTATTTTGATGGTCCCTCCAAATTCGATCATTCCCTGACTGTAGCTGAAATCTTTTCCCACACCACACTTCTCATATGCCAAGAGCAGAGAAGGTTTGTGATAGAGGACCACTCGGGTTTATTCACCCCCCAGCCTTTTGAAGTGAGTTTTATTTAAATACTTGACTCTGTTGCTGGGATATCAGTTTACCAGAGGATGCTAGCTTTTGTGCCTAGTCCTGTCCTTTATAACAGCGGGAGCAACAGCAGCAGCAGCAGCAGCAATCAAATGGGTCAATTAGCCTATGAAAGTTATTTTACTAAATTTGCTCTGGTTCCCGCATGGTCACAGCCCATCAGCTTTGGTTCCTTCTCTGCCAGCACTCAGCTCTTGTTTTGAAATCCACCAAACGTTCTTCCCGCAAATGAATTCCATGTTCTTGTTCTTGCCATCAGCCCCTGTAGCCTGCAACTCAGCAGGGTTTATTCTGGATCACTCTGGCACGTTACAAGCAAAGCAGTTCTTTTGTCACCTACACCAGTTAGGGATGCTAAATAACATTACCGTTTCCATTCTATGCTTAACTAGATGATTGCAAGACTGAGATTTGATACCAGATGCCCATTTATTGTCTAATGATTCTTTTTTTGGCATTTTGTTCAGTGCCGTACATTTTAACACTACAGTCTGTATCACACACCCAAACTGGGATTCTGGTAAGGTGGTTTGACATATAGTTGGGGACATGATTGTCTTGGAAGAATTAAATATTTTACACATTGTGGCTGGCTTACATGAAATAGATGCTTCTTTAGAGGTTGACAAAGTGTCTTGGATAATGTGCTATTACAAACGACTTCTTTTTTATGTTCTGGGTGTTTGTGGGGAGTGAAGGATCAGTGTTGTCCTACTTTATGAATATGCAAAATTATTTATTAAAAACCTGCCAGAAGTCAAAGCTCATTTTAAAAAAAGCAATCCGACCCAGAAATGAAGAGTACTGGGTTTATGACTTACAATCTCCCTCCATACAGTAACCTCTGAAAGATTCCAAATGGTCTGGCTCTGACTCCTTCTTCCATTTTGTTCGCAGTTTCTCTCCTGTTCACGTACATATTGGCTTCTTCTCTTCCAGACTGGACTTTGTTGCACAGACAGCTTCTGTTCCCAGGCTGTTTCTGCTCTTTCACCCAGTTCGCCATATCTGACCAACGTCTAACCTCTAACCTCAGCCTCAGGTGAGGACCTTGCCTTTCCCAGGGAAGATCACTGTCTTCTCTATTTTCCCCTCTCATAAATGCCTTCATAGCACTTACTCTGTAGTTTTCATGTGATTATTTAAAATACGTCCCACCTTTTTCTCAGTGGTTAAAAACTATGTCAGGGACAATTTTTATTTGGTTTTACATATTCTATACCCAGGACATAATGGAAACTCAATAAATATTTCTGCGTGAATATATATTTGCCCTCCCATTACTCATTTGTTCAACTCTGGACTCAGCCTTGTACAACTATTGTACATCTTTGGGTGCAGAGGGTACCAACTAACTATAAAAATGGCAACTGATGAAAAATTTAATTTTATAATAAACACGGATCGTATTAATTTATATTAATATAATATTAATATATCATTATAGTCTTCATTACTTATATTAATATAATACCTCATTGTATTTTAAATGAACATTACTAATTCTTTTTTTAAATATTTATTTATTTTTGAGAGAGAGAGCAAGAGAGACAGAGCCCAAGTGGGGGAAGGGCAGAGACAGAGGGAGACACAGAATCATAAGCAGGCTTCAGGCTCTGAGCTATCAGCAAAGAGCCCGATGTGGGGCTCAAACTCATGAACCAGAGATCATGACCTGAGCTGAAGTAGCACACTTAACCAACTGAGCCAGCCAGGAGCTCCAATATTACTAATTCTTATTTGGGATTGTTTGGTAGCAAAGATAAGGTAGCCACTCAATGATGCCCAATATAAAGGCTCTATGGGAATCTCATAGAACCAGTTGCAAAAACAGAACTGAATGTCATAGGACTGAAAAGTCTTTAGGCAACACCTCTCTCTTCTCTTTTTTTGGCTCTATGATAACATCTGTTTTGCCTCTTTCTGAACATGTTGTGATTGTCTTTGTTTCACAATGTTTTTTTTCAGTGAGACTCTAAATTTCTTTCCCCATAATTGTGCCTTGCACAGACAATAGCTTTTCATAAGTCTGATTCTCTCTCTAACTGTATGTGACTTTGCAACTCCAGTGCTCAGCATTGTCTTAGTCAGTCTCTTTGAGACTGACTTGGCTCAAACTCTCAAGAGGCAGATGTGGTCATGGTTGTTGTCTATTCTTAGAAGTGTTTCCTTAGGACCTTGCTGTAAAGGTCTTTGTAAAGACCTGCAGTGTAGATCCAGAGCCCTGAAGTAGATGTTCATGCTCAGTATTCTGCTTTGAATAAGAAAATAGAGAGATAAAGAAACTTTAGACAATTCCCTGTCAAAGCAGGTCCTAATGCAATCTTGATGTTGACTGTGGAAATATATATTTATCTTTATTTCCATGTGAAAGACTTTATTCCTTAGTGATCAAAAGAGAACTTGAGTGTTATGAGTATTATGACAATATAAAATCAGAGGCAGAAGCAAGTCCTCATTTTTGGGTTTGACTTTGTTTCCCCAGGGCAGGGATAGTGTGTATTAATCAGAATCTATCTTGAGTGTTTCTAAACATTTTGTAAGGGCTCAGTAAACATTTAGGTGGCTAGCCTCTTGTAGAAATATGGAAGCTTCCATAGTTAGTGCAGGTTGTTCCAATGATGCCCATACTTCAGGCTTCTGAATGTGAGTCATGCTAGTAGGAACTTAAGTATTAAGGTTTGGGGGAAGTAATGCTGATAAATGACAAGCCTTTCTCCTCTTCTGAGCTCTGAACCAATTGAGATAGACAAAAGATTGAGGAAGAGGGAGAAATGAATCATTTTATTACTTGTTAAAGCCAACGTTGAGAACATGACATAGTTAGAGCACACAATGGGTTTCCCTCTTGCCTTCCTCTTCAGACCCCTTCGCTCCTCCTCTTTGAAGTATAGACCTATTGTTAAATTGGACTAATGAAAGCACCAGCTCCAGACTGAAAACTTCAAGGAATTGCTAACTTCAAGGAATTGCTAACTCCAATTTTATTCAAATTGCCCTAGAGATGAAAAAAATGATGAAAAGCTACCTGATTTATTTTATGATGATAATATGATCTTAAGGAAAATGTGAGTGATGCAAATTATAGGCCAATTTCATTTTCTAACATAAATAATAAAGTCATAAATAAATATTGAACAAACAGAATCTAGTTGATCATATACAGACAAAAGTGGATTTACCATGGCAATAATGAAATTTAAGCCTCAGAGTCCTTCTAAGTCATATTGTTTAATTTGGGGTTTTTAATTTAATTTGGAATCTTTTTCTTGAAGAAGGTCCACAAATCGTGTAGGTTTCAGGTCCTATAAAACCTGGATCATCTCCTTACATACACATATACACAAACATACACACACAGTATAAATATACCATGAATGATTAGGGTTGATTCTAAGAATGCAAGAATCTATTAGCATAATTAACCACAATAATAGGAAAGAAGAGAAAAATATGATCATCTCAAGAGAGAAAAAAACATTGGATAAAACTCAACATCTAGTCTTGATGACAGAATAGAATCTGATCTTACTCTTAATCTGATTTTATCTTAATCTGATAAGGGTTACCACCAATAACTTCCACCAAGAATTGTACTTTATTGTGTAATGTTGGAAGCGTTCCCTTGAAGGAACAAGGCAAGGATACCCACTATTGCTAGTTTTCTCTCTACCACCCTATGGTCATATCAATCCATGAAGACATTATAAACAAATAGTACAAAAGTAGAAAAGAAAACATGAAACAGATTTTATTTGAAGAGAAATAATTGCATTTATAGAAGTACCATAAAGAATCTAAAGATAGGGGCGCCTGGGTGGCTCAGTTGGTTAATCGTCCGACTTCGGCTCAGGTCATGATTTCACGGTTTGTGGGTTTGAGCCCCGTGTCGGGCTCTGTGCTGACTGCCAGCTCAGAGCCTGGAGCCTGTTTCAGATTCTGTGACTCCCTCTCTCTCTGACCCTCCCCTACTCACGCTGTCTCTCTCAGAAATAAGTAAAAACATTAAAAAAAAAGAATCTAAAGATAAACAGAATTGATAGAAGATTTGACAAGTTTATCTGATGCAAGTTTAATATGCCAAAATCAACAATGTTCTGATTCAGAAGCAAAAACCAATTAGAAAATTTTAATGAAAATATATAATTGAAAAAATTTTTAATGTTATAAATTAATACAGTTTCACCTGAAATCATACCATGGGTTGATAAATTAGGAAAATTTATATAGAAGGACCAGAATAACCAAAACAAGAAAAATAATAAAAAGTGGCATTCACCCTGCCAGATTTTGACCTATTATAGAGGTCTGGTAATGAAAACCATGCAGTAGTATGCAAAAATGGCCAAGTAGGTGAATAGAACACAATGGAACATCCAAACAGAAACCTGTATAAATAGGGGATATTGGCATATGAGATAGCAGCTTAATCAGTGAGAAAGTCAGGAGCTGTTCAATAAATGGTCCTGGGATGACTGGGTTAAATATTGGGAGAAAAAAATCCAGCCTTTTCCCCCCATAAGACATGAAAGTCAATCCCAGATAGAATAATGATACAAATGTGAACAATAAAACTTCAATTTTTGGGAAAAAATATAGAAAAATATTCACATGGAGAAAGATTTCATAAATAACTCACACAAAGCAGAAGATATAAAGGAAAAGAATGGGAAATCTGAATCAGAATGTAAAGCTGCTACATACCAAAAAATATCATAAAACAGACTTAAAGGATGAACTACTGACAAGAAATAGATACTTTTATCACAGATAGGCCACAACTGATTAGCGAGGTGGGCATTAACGATGCCTGGCATGTTTTGCTCGCCCTTCCTGATATTTGGCAAATTTCCCATTATGCGGGTGCTGCTTCCCCAAGGCAGAAACCAGCTAAGGCAAGGGGAGGGGGCCTAGGTGTCAGTGATCAAATGCGCTGGGCAAGAGTCTGATTAGGAACAAAGCCCCAACCTGTAGGGGACAGCAAGCAAAGTTTTCAGCCTTTACTCTCTGGGTTCATTAATGGCACACACAGTGTTTGGTTCCAGCTGTGCAGCAGGGAAGGCTTTGCCATGACAATCCTGCAATGTGACTTGAGTGAACCATAGATCCTCCAAGTCTGACCCTGTGGTCCTTCCAGAGATCCTATTAAATGCCCAAGATCTTTCTACTACAGAACTTTTCTGCTTAAACTGGCTAAAGTGTGTCCTTCTGTCTGCAGGTAAGAACAGTGACTAATACAATTCATATCCAGACTATATAAAAAACACTTACCAAATCAATAAAAGAATTTACAAATGAACAGGAAGTTCAGAGGAGAAAACCTGAACTGAATGGCTAACTAGGATATGAAAAGATGCTCAACACTAGTATTCAGGGAAATACAAATTAAACAATGAAGTAATGCTTCACACTCATCACAGAAGATATGAAACATCTACTAAGACCAGCTAAGGGAGCAGTGGTAAAGGATAGGTTGTCACTATTGCTGATGGAATTGTGATGTAAATGGACTTGTTCTGTGCCAATTGCTGATGTAAATAGGTACAGCCCTGTGGAAGAGCACTTATCAAGTGAAAGCCGCACATACCTATGACCTAACAAGCATGTGGTCTGGAGAAGCCCTTTCTAAATGCTCAAGGAGGCGTGTACAAAGATGTTTATAATATTGAAGTCTTGACAACAACCCAGGAAGTCAATAGAAGGATAAATATACAAATGATTGCATTTTTAGTCAAGGAAACTCCATGTAGTTAAAATGGATTAACAAAAGAAATACGCACGAGGGATGTCAAAACAATGTCGAGTGGCCAAAAAATGAAATGATATGCTGAATTGTGTCATGTCTTGTTTGCATTAAAAAGGAAAACATTCTAGGGTGCCTGCATGGCTCAATAGGTAAAGTGTCTGACTATGGCTCAGGTCATGATCTCGCAGTCTGTGAGTTTGAGTGCTGCATCGGGCTCTGTGCTGATAGCTCAGAGCCTGAAGCCTGCTTCAGATTCTGTATTTATCCCTCTCTCTCTCTCTCTCTCTGTCTCTCCCCTGTGTGTGCATGTGTTCTGTCTCAAAAATAAACATTAAAAAAATTTTTAGTGAAATAAATAATAAAAAAGAAAACATTCTGGGGTGCCTGGGAGGCTTAGTCAGTTAAGCTCCTGACTTGATTTCAGCTCAGGTCATGATCTCACAGTTTGTGGGTTCAAGACCTGCATTGGGCTCTGTGCTGATAGTGCAGAAACTGCTTGGGATTCTGTCTCTCCCTTTCTTTCTGCCACTCTCCCTCCCCCACTCATATTGCGCTTGCTCACTCACTTGCTCTCTCTCAAATAAAATAAATAAACTTAAAAAACACTCGGTGTAGTTGGGGATATATGTAGTGAAAATATTAAAATCATGGATATAAAGGATAGTCACCAATTTCGAGATCATGTTTACCTCTACAGAGAAACGAGTAAGGGGAAGGTTTCCAACCATTTTTGTTGTTATTTCTTTAAAAATATGTTCTGAAACAAATGTGCCAAAATGATAAAGTGTTATATCAAGCAGTGTGAATATGTGTGTCCATAGCATTATTCCCATTCTTGTTTGTGTGACATATTTCCTGCTTGAATTTATGCTTGAGAACTTTATACATGTTGAAGGAAAAGAGGAGGAGGAGCTGAAGAAGACTCAGAACATGACAAGAGCCGGGTGGTCTTATCTTTGAGAGATTTCAGTCCTCAGATACTGCAGGACAATGTACAACAACCCCTTCCTTATCACTCTCCCCAGGGGGTAGGTATAAATCCTCCTTATTAGTCTCCAAATCAATTCAACTAGTGTGCAACATGGGATTCCATATAAGAAAACAGAGTTCCTTGAAGCCATACTACCCCGAACAATCAGAGAGCAGATATTAAAAAATGCTGGTTCAGGGGTGCTTGGCTTGATCTCCAGGTTGTGAATTAGAACCCCATGTTTGGTGTAGAAGTACTTAAATAAAACTTAACAACAAGAACAAGAAAAAGCACTGGCTCACTGACTAAATCAAGTAATCACTACCAAGGTGGTAAAATAACCAAGATAGTAGCAGCAAATGCAGTGTATGGTTGGGTAACAGCTTGATGTCAAATAACTTTAAAAAAATGAAAGATAGTTTTGAGAAGTATGCTGGTGCAATTTTGATTGGTATTGCATTGAATGTGTAGAGTGCTTTAGGTAGTAATGACATCTTAACTAGATTTATTCTTCCTATCCATGAGCATGGAATGTTTTTCCATTTCTTTGTGTCTTCTTCAATTTCCTTCATAAGTTTTCTATAGTTTTCATCATACAGATCTCTTGTATCCTTGGTTAGGTTTATTCCGAGGTATTTTATGGTTTTTTGTGCAATTGCCCTTGAAGATCCTGTAGACAATCCAAGTTTGGGGAAAGTCAATCTCAGTGAGGCTAAACACAGTATCTCACCTCCTGCTTTGGAAACTTTTTCTTTTTCCAGTTAAATGTCATATATAAAGTATAAAAAGTAGGTGTCTTGTTTTTAAGGGTGGAATTATACTAAAAATTGTATCCATAAATGTCATAACCACTCAGGTAAGAAGTCTCCGCTATCGGAAGCATGAGGAATCTGTGCTTAAGAGACCAGCGGGTCTCTGTCTCCTACACCAAGGTTGCTGTTGGGTCTGCACTCAGTGAGTAGAATAGCAGATAGAATCATGTGCTATTTCAATCTCTCCTTTGTCTTTACAGGCCATGCGAGTACGATAGAATTTACATGAGTTAATTAAGAATATGATGTGAGTCAACTTTAAATGGAATGGTTTCATTATTACCAAAGTAATCATAATAAACCAAAGTATGTTAGAAACCTGTGGGTTTAGCAATTGAACATCATCCTAACATGCCCATATTAATGCCTTCATGCTCATTTGTTTATTTTGGATCAATTCTCAAGAGGACAACATCCTTCTAAAACTTGCCGTTACAACTCATTTGTCCAAACGGTTGCACCTGAAAAATTCTCAGTTCATCATAATTTTCCACTGTGTATGTGCCTGCCACACAGTATATTTCAAATGTCAACCCAGGAAACAGACGTTTTTTGAGAGCATGATACAGAGTGTTGCCTACAGCTCTGACCTCTTCAGGAGTTCGATGCCAAATTGAAAGCAGGTTTACCAAATTTTGAAATAACAAGATGTATATCACATAAAGATTCAATAAGCTTGCATGTTATGTTATGCTCACCACAAGTTCAGATACAACATGCAATTTTAAAGAATTAAATGTTAGAAGTTGGATCTAAGTTGAAAAACGAACTGTTCAAATAGAAAATGGGGCAGATAGGTGTTAGGAACACCATAGCTGAGAAAGAATTTGGCATTTAAATCAATAAGGCCATCAGCGTAATAGCATGGCTTGGGATGTCACACAGAAAATAAATGTTTTAATGGGAAAAAATGAGCCCAAATTCAGGAGTGTACTGCAAAACATATGAACTTGAGTGGTGCTACTAATTCAAGCATGAATATGTTACAGTCTGGAGGTATTGGACAGTTCCATTTTAATGCAAACCCTTTTTAACAAAAGGGTTTAATCCATCCGCATATGACTGAAAGGATAATGTTTCCATTGTCTGTTGCTGTGTAAAAAACCAGCCCCAAACATAGTGGCTCCGAAGTGCTATTTTCCACAGTCATGTAGTATGGTGGTTTGGTCAGCATTCTTCTCCTATTTGGATCCTCTGAGGCCATTCACTCTTTGAATTGCATTTAACCAACACCAAGGCCGAGCAGGAAGAAGGTCCAGTAAGTCTTCTGCTCAAAGGTCTGGTGCCTCAGTTGATGCTTCAGGTGGCCTCTCTCTCCACGTTCATGCTATCGTCATTTATAGCCTAAGCCAGGGCTTCTCAGCTTCTACATTACTGACGTTTTGGGTTGAACAATTTTTTTGCTGCCAGGCACTGTTCTGCACTCTGTAAGATTTTTAGCAGTCTCCCTGGCCTCTATCCACTAGGTGCCAGTGGCAGCCGTCCTCCTCTCTCCCAAGTGCTGACAGTCAAATATATCTCCAGACATTGCCAAATGTCCTGAGGCAAATTTGCTTCCAGATTGAGAAGCATCAGTCTGGCCCAACCAAGATTTTCAAACATGGCAGCCGGCTTCGGAGGGAGGGAAAGAGGAAGCTCCCAACTGTTTTAGGTCTTGGGTCCAGAAGGCCCAGTTCATTACTTTTGCCACATTCTATCAGCCAAAGTGAGTCACACACCAGCCCGGACTGAAGGAGAGGGAAAATAACTCTACCTCTTACGGGAAGAAAGGCAAAGAATCTGTGGCGGATCTTAATCCACTACACGTAGCCTCTCTTCTGATCTTGTCTGGGGTCCTCTTTCCTGTTCTACAATGATCCCTTTCTGTGTCCCATCCTATTCTTATGTTGTTCTGTGATGCCACTTCCCACATTATGGAATAACGTGATGTCCTAGAGTCAGAGTGAAAGACTCTGGATCAGGGGCGCCTGGGTGGCTCAGTTGGTTGAGCAATCTGACTTCGGCTCAGGCCATGATCTCACAGTTCATGAGTTTGAGCCCAATGTCGGACTCTGTGCTGACAGCTGGGAGCCTGGAGCCTGCTTCGGATTCTGTGTGTGTGTGTCTCTCTTCCCCTCCCCCACTCATACTCTGTCTATTTGTCTCTTAAAAATGAATAAACGTTAAAAAATGTTTGAAGAGAAATAAAAGGCTCTGGATCACACATACCTGGGTTTTAATCCCAGTGCTGACACTTACTGATTATGTGACTTTGGTGAAATTCTAAAATTTGCTGTGCCTCCATTTCTTCATTTGACCTACTTTGTCATCTTACTACCTCTATGAGTTGTTGCAGATATTAAATGAGATAATAAATGCAAAGCAGTGCACCCAGCTCTGGGTGTTTAGTAAATATGCAATAAATGTTTATTATTACTATTAATATTATTACCAGGACCTTATCGTCAGCTTCTACTTATGAATTTGCCCAAGATTCATTTTAAGGACTGCCATTATGAAGTAATTTCTAGAGAGAAGGCTCCCTGAAAAATGCTTGCTCCCATGTAGGTTACCCTGGAAAAGATGTCTCTGTGTGTACAGCTTTGCTATCTCTGAAATCCAAATGGAATACATGGTAACCCAAACTATGGTGTCCCGTGTGCTATCTCTACTGCTGTGGGGAAGGGCAATTTTGGTTGAAAGAATTACTTCCCAATTTCATTCCAAACAGAAATAACTCGTTTTTCTCTTGAGCATGAGCATGATAACCATATTATTTATCCACAAATCAATAATCATCTTTCTGGACTGCAGCAGTTCAGAGTTAACAAGTTTGCTATGTGCTTCTACTGTCCAATTAAAAGCAATGTATAAAATTTTTGTAGAGGAGATTTATTCTCCAAAATGTAGTCAGATGAAATGAAATTTAAACTGCTTAAAATACTGAAATACTGTAATTTTATTTTAATATGTGTACATTTCTCAAGGTCTATTAAATCATATTAGGACTATTTGGAAATGAACATATAGAGGAGGAGTAAAAATTTCATGAATTTACACCCATGGGGAATAGAATTTTGTAAGGCATTAAAATTATGCAAACATATTTTAATGGTGATGCTCTTGGACAAGCAGTCCTTAGTATGTTTGTAAGGCAGTTGTTAAAATTCACTTGGACTTGAACAATATAATTCCAATAAAAATACCCAGTGAGTATTCAGGTGAAATCAGGTTTCTGTTCTGTTGGAAACTGTCACCTACACAGTGGGCTTTCAACTTTTCCTTAGATGTGTGGGATAGGAACCTTATCTAAATAACAAAGCGAAGAAGAGAAACAGAATTTGGTGTAGGGAATATGACAGGGTTGAAGAGCTGGCCAGAGTTTTGGAAATGTGATTTGCCCAAGAATGATAAGAACAAAGACATGATTATAGCAAGTCCCTCAAAGACATCTTAGATGTGGCAAAGTCTGGGATTAAAATGGATGGATCTGTTTAGCTGCATCTAGCATAAGATAAGATGTCTTTCCACGTTGATGGAATTGGAAGATGAAAAGGGGGGAAAAATCACCAACCTGCTTTTGGATAGATGAGAGAATACAATGATTAGAACTAAGTCCTTTTCGGGTAGTGTGTGCTCTAAAGAAACTCGACAAGAAGACAGCTGCAGTAGGAAGGCACTGTGTGAGCCAGTTTCGCTGGAAGTCTCAAAGTGATTAAAAGAACATCTTGGCTGAGGTTTGTCTCTTAAAATTCTGTTATAGGCATGCTGCTTTCTGTTCGGCCATTTTAATACATATATGGTTCCAACTGGGCAGTTAGGTGCTTTGTGGGGGATTTGGGTGGACAGAACTTTCAGGTTCTTGTACTTTAATAGACACAAATTCTCTTTCTCTTTTCCCTTACCAATTCTCATAGGTGTGACTCAAGACCCTACTACTCTACTGAAATTATTCCAAATATCACTGAGAAGGTACTTTTGAAAATTTCAATCTCTTTTCCTGGTCATCACTATCTTCGATAGTTTTAAGGCACTGAATGCTAGTAATCCTACACTGCTTCTTTAAATTTTTTGCTCTGTCACCTTCTCTTTCCTTTAACTTAGCTATTGATGTCTACCCACACTCCATCTTTCATGGCTTTATTTCTGGGCACTCCCTCTCCAGAAAGCTTATCTTCTGTTGTTTCCTCAACTATTACTAACTGGCAAACGAGTTCCAAATCTAAATCTCACACTATGGATCTAGTTATTTACTATCCATACTGATGAGCAGTTACTGACTGTTCATACACATCCAGCACTATCTATAGGATTTGTCTGCTTAGATGGCGCATCTACATCACCCAGGGCAAAACAAACTCTGTTGCACAACAGATAAGCCTGCAAGGTTAGTGACAATACAACTACGTTTTATTGCTACTCATTTCATGCCCGGTGGGGGCAGATTGGTTTCTTCTAAGCAGTGACTCAAGAATCCACAACCTTTCCTTTTTAAACATGTGGCATCCAGTCCAGACCAGAGGTAGATGTAGCATACGTCTCTTCCAACCATATCCAACTGGCTAGAATCCGGTCACATGATCCCAGCCTAACTTGAGGGAGACTCATAAATGTACACTTCATGTGAGCACCAAAGGAAACAAAGAATATTTTTTTCTACCAAAACATTCTCCCTCAAATCCAATCCAACTCAATCTAATTCATCATATTCCTTTCCAAACAGTAGCTAACCAATTATAACAAACTATTTCCAATCGTCATCCATTCCTTTTTCTTAAGTATCTCAAACTTAAAAGCATTATCTTTAACAAATCATTCTATCTTATCCTTACATAAAATTTGACATCAAATCTTATTATTTCTTCTTTTAAAATATCATTTTCAACATTGCTATCTTAGACTACTGAGTCATAAACTACTGCTTGTATCACTTCAGACATCTCTTTCTTTCATTTCCTTTTCCAATTTATCCTGTATTGTTTTTCTGGAAATATCTTCCAAAAACAATGGTGTTTTTTTTTTCACATTTCTTCCCTGCATAAGTGACTTTTTATATTTCTCAGTATGAAGTTCAAACACTCATGGGTCTCAGAGTTTTGCATCAGCTGGTCCTATACCATCAAGAGGACTTAATTTTCTATTGCTGTATTAGTCTGATTCCCCAGAGAATCAGAAGCAATAGCATGTCTACATTTAGGTCTGTGTCTGTGTCTGTGTCTGTATGTGTCTCCATCTCCACCTCCATCTCCATTTATCTAGAAAGAGATTTATTATATTGTATCAGCTCACATGACTATGGAGGCTGAGAAATCCCACCATCTGCTGTCTGAAAGCTAGAGACCCAAGAAAACTTGTGGTATAGTTCAAAGGCCTGAGAGTCAGATAGCCAACAGTGTAGATCCCAGTGTGAGTCTGAAGGCCTGAGAGCCAGGAGTGCTGTGGGCAAAAGACAGAAGATAGATGTTCCAACCTAAGCAGTGGGGCAGAGAGTAAATTCCATTTTCATTTGGCTTTTTGTTCTATTTAGGCCCTCAGTGGATTGGATGATGCCAATTCAGATTGGGGAAGACCATCTGCTTTACTCAGTCCATGAATTCAAATGCTAATCTCTTCCCGTGATACCCTCACCAACACCCATAAATAATGTTTAACCAGTTATCTGGATGTCCTGTGGCAAGGTCAAGTTGACAAGTAAGAGCCACCATTATGATTGCTCTCCAACATGTTCCTGTTAGTCTGGATAGGCCATTTCTCTCATCACCTCCACCATCTTCTTCCACCTTCCATATATATAGGCCATGCTATTATTTCCTTAGTGATCTTTTCCTAGCCTGAATGGCATCAACTCTTTTATTCATCTACCTAGATCCTATTTACCCTTTGAGAACCAACTTCTATGACTTTTGTGAAGCATTCTTTGTGTATCCAGGCCATGATAATTCCTTCATTCTCCGTGCTCAGTTTAATACTTGCTTTGGTTTTTCCTTGTTTCATGTTCAATTTTTCTCCTAAATTAGCAGATAAGTACTTAATTCAGGACTCACAGTGTTTTCATGATTGCACAATTCAACTCATATGTGCTCATTTGTGTCCTATTTTTCACTTAATCTCTTGCAGAGCCTAGGAGAGTGATAGGTATATAGTCAACTGTGAATAGAACAAAAAATGTTACAAGGTTCAGAAAATTGCTTTTAGGGTCCTGTTTTTAGGGTCTGATTCTGATATTTAGCATCCACAGCTGTCCAAGGAGGCAGGAAACTCAGTGTTTAGGCCCAGGGAGAGTTGTTTACTTCTGTAGCACAACTTGCTGTGGACGTTTACATGAATTCTACCAGGTTGTTATTTTCATGGGATATTGTCTAGCATATAAAATTTTTACAGGGCTCCTAAAGAGCTTCAATATAATGTAAGCACTCGTACCATAAACCTGCATTAAAACATTTAATTAACCAAAAATATTACATGACACATTTATTTAATGTTAAGCATATAGGCTATATACAGACACTAACAATTTCTGGGCAACTTCAATCACTACTCACCTCATCTACTTGCAGAATTTGAAGTTTGTACATTATAATTTTCCTAACGATTTAGATCTCCCCTGAGCATACGTAGCTCTTGTTTTGAGTATTTGCACTTTGGTAAAGTTCAATTATGACCTTTCAGGACTTTCAGGACTCCGGGTCATTATTTCAGGCTGTTTCTGTGGTTTTTATTCAACTTGCAGCTTCCTATCAATGAATTCTTGGTTGTCCTGCAAGAGTGGCAAGAATCAAATCCACTTTGCAGACAACAGCCATAGTTTTTTATTCCTTTAAATCCTTTTCCCTGGAGAGTTATATTCTGTGCCCATATGTTTCTCCATGAGGTACTCTACCCCTTGGTTCTCTAGCCCCCTCCGTCAGACTTTCTTATTTTAAAAAATCCTGTAACTCTGATTTCACTCTCAAAAAAGCACTTAAGACTAAAAACTTAAATCAACTATGCCTCTATGTACACTTACCTAAAATGAGTTGAATTGCAACAAAATTACCCAGGGAATTTATAAACATCACCTTTCTGTGCTGCTTCCAGTTTTGTTCCATATATGTTAAATCACTGGGGTCCCTGGCTTCCCTGTCATCTGTATCATCTTACATATTTTCCAAGCAGCCTGACAATGATATGGAGGCATCTAAGAAAGCCTCTCTTTTACGAATAGTGCTATTTTGTGAGTGATAAACTGGATGAGACACTTGAGGAAAATCCTGTTTTGGGGGTTGGATTTAAATATCCACAGCTGTCCTAGAAGGCAGGAAACCAATAATCTGATCCCAGCACTGTTGCTGACCCTGTATGACCATGAACAGACCAATGAATCTCTCTCTACCTCAGGTTCCTCATTTGTAAAGTGACAGAGGCAGACCAGATGATTTCTGAGACCCATTTGCAATCTTCTATGCTGTAATTTTTTTTCATCATTGATATTCATTGTGATTTGCAGAGAGATGAGAATTTTGAGCAAAGCTTTTGATTTAAAGTCTATGTTAAGAAGTGCTGCTCATCGGGTTTGGTGAATACTAATGAGGGCGTTTAGATATTTCATAGGATGAGCTTCAATGACTACCAGGATCTTCCTTCTCCTGAGCTCCAGGTCTAAGAATATTCTTTCTCAGATCCATGGCTCATTCTTCAGGGTGATCATGGATAACAATAGGAACCATTTATTTTAGAAAAGCCAAGATAATATAGACCAGTCTTTTAAATAGGAATCACATATTTATTAGGCTACCAGGAATGTTTTCAATAATCTTTCTACCCAGGTTCTTCCTGGAAAGGGAACAATTAGTTTGTCACTTGCTTTCTAAAATCCTTAAAAATGTCTAAAATAAACTGAAAAAAACATGGCAAGAATGACCTAACCAAATACTTAATAGAATATAAGAAAACCCTGTGCCTGACTTGGAGAAAACCGAGCTTAAGCCATATTTCTTATGAATCTTGATTTCTAACCCCTTGCAAGTTTACTGAAATGGAAAACAATGGTTCTCAAGCTTTAGTGAGCATCAAAATTGTCTAGAAAAAAATTTAAGTTTACTTATTTATTTTGAGAGAGAGAGAGAGAGAACATGTGAGGGAGGGACAGAGAGAGAAAATTCCAAGCAGGTTCTGCACTGCCAGCACAGAGCCTGATATGGGGCTCAAACTCACAAACCATGAGGTCATGACCTGAGTCAAATCAAGAGTTGTCTGTTTAACTGACTGAGCCAGCCAGGTGCCCCCTCTAGAAAATTTTTCAAAACATGGATTCTTGACCCCAAATCCAGCCATTCTGATTCAATATGCCAGGAGTGGAATCTGAATAGTTGCATTTCCAACAAGTGCTCAAGTGGTGTTGCTGCTGCTGGTGCAATGAGTACAGTGAGTAGTGCTGTTCTAAAGTGCTACTGCATTATTGTCTATTAATTTGCATGCAAATGATGTTAAGTAAGTATCTGCTAAACTAATAGAGTATACAGCAAACAAATATATTATTTTCTCTGATTAAAAATCTTTGACTCTGATTCTCTTGCTTCTAGTTTCTAATATAATGAAAATTACAAATAATAACACCTGGCTTTTATTGTTTTTATGAGGATTATATGAGATGGTATATGTATAAGCACTTTCTAAAACGAGAAGTTTTATTCAACTGTGAGATGTGGTATTAATTATAGTGCTAACGGAGATAGCACTCACTGAAGTTTGATAGTATGGCTTTTGGACAGGAAATTGAGTCCTAAATTGTTATTTGGTTTGTGTAGGCTGCCAGGGGACCTAATTCCAATATATAATAGGGTACCATGTCCACAATTTTTTCTGTCTATGGGAAAATACATCCCAAATTCCAAAGTCGGTTTTTAGAACACACCTATGCATTAATTGGAAAGATATAGTATATGGTTAAAGACACAGACTCTATAGGTTTCTTACTGTTACAGAACTTACACAGGAACAAGAGGAAAAGGTCAGAATAATCCCTTTGGTACTGGGTTAGAGTCAGAAATGTCAGTATAAACTCATATTTATAGATAAATAGCGATAGATGGATAGATGCAGATAAGTGTAGATATGTGGATTATTATGTGTGTGTGTGTGTGTGTGTGTGTATGTGTATTTCTTAGCTCTGTCTCCTAAGGAGGCCTAGAAACAGTAATAGCACAGTAGAAGCAAGCACCCTCAGCACCTGGATCTTGGTTTCTAAACACCATACTCCAATCAAAGAAGTCAGAGCACCTTAGAGAAGTGGCTGATACTTGTGGTTATGGCACAGAAAATATAAGATGAACCAGGAGCATGTTATAATGCCAAAAAAGTAAGAAAATGATATAAATACATACAGATATATGTATATACACATACATACATACAATATTGAGCTATAATCCAAAGAACAAAATAAGTAAAACTGAAAATAAGTTTAGCAAATTAAAAAAAGAATACCCTACTCATTAACATCCCAAAGACTTCTCCAAGATCACGGTGAAAGGCACTGTTTAATGTTATATGAAGGATAAAAGGTTTGAAATCAGAAGCCTTCTTTTAAAATGTGGTTCTGATCTTTGTAGCATGCCCTTAAGCAAGCTCTTTTGCCCAAACTTTGATTTCCCAGTTTGCTATATACCTCTCCTAAATTGCTGTGAGCACCACATGGGATGATGCAAAAGTAGTGTGAAACTATAAAATGATATAAAAAATACTAGACATTACCTATTAGTTTTATTAGCCTATTGCAGTGATTTCTCAAAGCATGGACTGGGGACCCTGAGGGGTTCCCAAAACCCTTTTATGAGGGCCCATGAGGCCAAATTATTTTCAAAATAAATATAAGGTGCTTGTATCACACACAGACATTCTCTCCTGAGTGAAGAATGGAGGTTCCCATTGTGTGATATGCGATGACATCATCATTGCAGTGCATTGTTAAATGTGTATTGTTCATCTTTAAGCAATTTCTCACTTTTAATTTCCAATATGGCAAATATCGATAGACATTACCCATATGAACAGGAGCTTTGGGGGTCTTTAATTAATTTTATGAATACAAAGTTTTTTGAGACCAAGATGTTTGAGATAACTATTTCATGACTTAAATAGTAATTAAAACAAATTTAAAAATCTAAAATCAGCCATTTATAGGACAGACGACTCCTTAGAATAGTTGAATGACAGTTTAACTATTCTGAGTTTGAGAAATCATTTCATTTGGTGAACAGGGACTTCAGCCCAGTGTGTCTGAGAGGCTGAAATGCAAATGTGGTCAGAACCTCCATTCAGAGTCAAGTGAAGTGATACAGAAGCATAAACAAAGATTTCTAATATAATATGACAGAAAATCCAGAAATTTGAATTTTAGTCCAGAATTCCAAACATTCCAGAAATCAGTGGTCGTACTAGCAAAGGAATAGGAGCACAGAAGATCAATGTTTCCTTAAGAGTGACTAGACAGGGTGCCTGGGTAAACATCTGACTTCGGCTCGGGTCATGATCTTACGGTTTGTGGGTTTGAGCCCTCCTTTGGGCTCTCTGCCGTCAGCACAGAGCCCACTTTGGATCCTCTCTCCCCCTGTCTGTTTGCCCCTTCCCTGCTTGTGCTCTCTCTATCTGCCTCAAAATAAATAAATAAACTTACTAAAAGGGTGGCTAGAAGTCTATCAGGATAGATTTTCCTTTGAAATATAGGTTTTGTTTTCCTGGTTTTACTATTGTTCTTTGAAAGATTTCCATTGATGCATAAATGGAAGATTTATGGGTGATATGTCAGCAGAGGTCAAAACAGCAAGCATATTTTTTAAAGAACTTTNGCAAGTACGGAGCTCCTTACTTCTCCGCCATCTTGCCCCCAATCCTAGAATATTCTTATATTGTTTATTGTATTAAAAGTTCTTTTTGTGGCCAGCTCAAGTGAGCCACACTTGGGTAGTTTGTCTGCTTTCCATATCTCAAATCATAATGTACTGAAGCTTCAAAGCTCTGTTTCTATTATTTCTCTTTTAAGAAGTTGACAAAGACTGAAAGGTTTATAGTACAAGCAAAAGATGATGTGCACTTCACATACATCATCTTGTGTTAAAAGAAGGAAGTAAATTATCTTTTGATGGCCAGCTGACTGCATGCATATGTGGAAAAGATGCTTTTCTCCTTTTCACACATTATGTGAACCTAATTATCTTCCTTACATGCTGAAGATTTTTGTTCTCTGGGGTTTGATAAGCATGTAGTGTTCTCCACCATTTCTTTGGCTTAAATATACCACTCTCCTCCTAGACTCAGTTTTTATTTTGCTCATTCAGTTGTTCTGATTCAGAATATCAATGATAATTTTACATTTTCAAAATTCAACTGTTTTGTGAGGGATTTTGCTCACCAATTTCAACCATTGTTAAATTTTTCAAATTGATGAAGAGAAGGGTGACACTCAGACTTCAGGGCCTTTAGTTAATCTTTGTAAATACCTGCTTTGTGTATTTGGACAAATATTATGGCATTTCACATAGGCCAAATGCCATTTTTAAGTCAATTTTTATGTCCATTGATTCTAGATTAGACCATAGCCCATGATACACACTACATTTCAAGTAGCAAAATGGTTTCCAATTTATCCAGGTAAGTCTAGACATAACCCCACACAGGGTAATGGGCAATGTCAAGATCTTATATAAGGAGCTTCGTTTTTCTTCCATTTTCAAATTGATCATAACATAATTATGGAACACAGCTCCAGCAAGAAAACCAGCGACCTATACAAGATCCCTGATCCTTAAAAATACAACTCATTGATTTACAGATTGCTGTTGACAATTTAAAAACAAATGCTTTAATAAAGCAAGTTGTTTTTGAATGTTAACATAATAACCATGATAGGCAGCTCTTTATAATCAGAAGCTAATCATTATTAATTCCTTTGACATTCAGTGCAGTGGCATTAATCATAACAAACTCTTTCAATGAGCATCTAATGTAGTCCAGAGCTCAATAGCAAATGTGTTGCCATTTGGAATTCATTGTGGTACATTCACTGGGAAGTCTGGCTGTATCATCCAATTTTGAATATCTTATTAATCAAAGTGACTATCTTTTCGGTAGATTAAAAAAATCCTATCTCTGAAATGTTTAATGATTATGCCTTATGTTTTCTTCTCAAATTCTATGACTTTGAAGTTTTGTTTGACCTAAGGAAACAGTTTATATCTTCCATCTCTAAATGTTTTTCCCCTGGATTTGTCCATTTGATTTATGCACGGTCTCATTTTTTTTAATTTTTCCATGAAAACTTAAAAAAGAATGTTATAACCATTTACTATATGCTGTAAACTGAATGGAGAACAACTGTGCAAATCATCTCTTCACTTTCAAAATTCAGTTCTAATAGAAAAGAAAATCTCCCACAAAAATCTAAATACTTGAAATTAGTGCTAATTTATTTTGCCTCAGACAATAAGTTTAGTTACATCATCATCCTTTTGTTATCTTTTTTTTTTTTTCTGAATTGCTTCTGTTAGTAGGGCCTTATTTTAGGGATAGTGTTATAGCATAAGGCATTCAGGCTTTGGAATCAGACAGCTTTGTTGTTTATTTGTTGCATGATCCTGATCAAAAGACGGTATTCAGTCTAATGGGAGACAAAGTTTTAGACATGTTGTGAGGACTAGTTATTAGGGAGCTCAGAGCCCATGGTAGATGCTTGACTAATGATGAGTAATCAAAGTTAACATTTACTGATCAAATTGTGCTGGACAGTGTACAGCTTACATGTATCATCTCATCCAATACTCAGAACCTCTTACCTTGGCTTTAAAGGTCCATCAACTGATACTTATACATATTTAATATTTGGCTCAAGGTCACATAACTAGTAACTGATGAGAGAATTAGTGGGTTGGGGATGTGAACCTAGGAAATCTGATCTTAGAATCTGTCTTTTTATCCTGAGTTGTTTCTTCACTAGTATAGCTATTACTCTGATTATTAAATTTATGCCACAGAACTTAGTTTTTCTGTAACAAATTCCCTTTTAGGAACTCTGAAACAAAATAAGACTCTTGTCCTAGTAATATTCTCTACTCTCAAGCTGCTTTAAGTAAGTTTTGGCTGGGGGTTCTTTGGAGTTCCTGGTATAAGTAGTTTTTCTTTTCTTCCTACTTTCTCTCCTCCTTCCTTTTTCTCCTGCTTTTTATCTCTCTTTATTTTTTTCTTTCTTTTGTTACACTCTCCCACCTTCCCTATTTCTATTTTTCTTTTTAATTTCAGCTTTATGGAGAAATAGGAAATTTATATATTTAATGTATATAACTTGATGTTTTAATGTAATGTGTGTGTGTGTGTGTGTGTATAGTGAAATGGTCACCACAATTAAGCTATCAACATACCTACCACTTCTTATAGTTAAAATTTCCTTCCTTCCTTCCTTCCTTCCTTTCTTCCTTCCTTTCTTTCTTTCTTTCTTTCTTTCTTTCTTTCTTTCTTTCTTTCTTTCTTTCTTTCTTTCTTTCTTTCTCTTCTTGTGGTGAGAATACTTAAAGTCATCCTCAGCAAATTTCAAGTATACACTTCAGTATTGTTAAATATAGTCACAGTGTTGTACCTCAGATCACTGGAATTTATTCTTCTTACATAAATAAGACTTGGTGCCCTTTGACCAATACCTTCCCTCCCCCCTCTCCACTGCACCCCTGGTAATCAGTATTCTGCTCAGTTTTTATGAGTCTGACTGTTTTAGATTCCACGTATAAGTGAGATCATGCCTTGTATATCTCTATCTGGCTTATTTCACTTTGCATAATATCTTCTGTGTTCATCCAAGTTGTCCACATATGGCAGTATTTCCTTCTTTTTGAGGCTGAATAATATTTTGTTTTCAGTATAATCCACATTTTCTTTATGTATTCATCTGCCAATGGACATTTAGGTTGTGTCTATATCTTGGGTATTGTGAATAATGCTGTAAAGAAAGTGGAAGTACAGGTATCTCTTTCAGATCCTGCTTTCATTTTCTTTGAATATATACCCAGAAGTGGGATTGCTGGCTCATATGCTAGTGCTGTTTTAAGATTGTGAGGAATCTTCATCCTATTTCCCATAGTGGCATCAATTTACATTCCCACCAACAGGGCACTAGTTTCCCTTTCTCCACACCCTTCTAAGCACTTGTTATGCAATATAGAGCTGCTAGCCTGTCCTACCTGGCTGAATTTAGCATATGCTGTGATCCCAGGGGGCTATGCAGAGCTAACCAGAGTGGAGACGTTTGTTCTCTTCTTTGGGGCATAGACTCTTCTCATATCCACCCCCATCACTCTCACTTCTTGTTCCACTTTTAAGAGTGAAAGTAAAAGAGAAATAGATTGAATAAAATAATAAAATAAGCTGAAAGATCATTCCATAAAATATCAATGAGAAAATGGTAAAAAAAATATGCAGCTGTAATAAAAACAGACACACAAAAGCCCCATCTAGGCAAAACCAATTCAGAAGATTAATAACAGCCAATAACGTAAATCATAAAGTTCTAAAAAACAGCAAGAGACATACCAAGTTGGCTGCTTATTCAAGGAATGGGATGCTTCCCATGGGACAGTCAGTAGAGGGTACCATCAGCTGCTCTTTATTTTGGCCTTCCTTAACTTCTCCCAGCTGAGTCTCCCCTTTACAAAGCTCAATCCTCCCGGAAGTTACTGGCCTATGCCACTGATTCCCCCAGTTGGTTGATTAAAAGAATCCCTCAGGGAATGTTCCCATCACGCACACTTGGCTCTTCATTTTCCTTGAGGGCAGAGGAGCCTGTGGCCAGTGAAGCTTGAGACAGCTTCTAGGTGATTCTAAATTACAGTTCCCTTCTTGTTGCCCTGATTACTTGAGTCATGGTTATAGACTTTGTTGGAGTAGGACTGAATCCTTTCACTTTATTTCCTGATAAAAGAATCAAACATGATACTGCCTTGGATCAATACCCTGTTGATGGCTGGACAGGGATCCATGAAGGAGGAAGACCTGTGGTATCTGGATACATTCTCTGCTTCCTCAATAAAATCATTCTTATGTGTATGGGTACACTGGAAGTTTCTTCTATTTAGAATCCTAAAAATTAAGAGTTGGAAAAAAAAACACTAGAGTGATTTATAATTTAGTTCAATGAATCCATTATAAAGACTAGTAAATGGGGTCTAGGGGAAGAAAATGACTGGACTTCCAACTCCCAGAGCTGACTAGTGGCAAAGACAGGACTAGAATCCAGTTTTTCTTATTTAACAAGCACTCTGTGCAGGTTGGAGGTCATTCTGAGGAAAATTCTGGTACATCAACAAGCTGCTAATGTTTTCCCCTCCTTGATCCTCTGCTTGAAATGTCAAGAAGAATCATTTGGGCACTAGATCCTCGGAGCATCTCATTCTCAACCAATGTGGCTCTTCTCACCTATGATAACCTTCTCAGGTTCCAGGAAAATGTGATCCTGTTTTTTTTTCTGGGTACTCATATTAATCATATCACACTTTGTACTTGAAAGTAAAAGTAAGTCTGCCCCTTTGTCCCTGGTTGACTCCTTGAGTCAACACTTGGTTTCCAAGTGTTTTTAAAACCAAAACTTTTGATTTCAAATGAGTAATGGCATGCCACTTGCTTGTATTTACTTAGGATGGTGCTAATGTTTATATGCATGCCCCTAATATTATTTATTCAGTCATTTTCTGAATTACTGCTTGTTAGTAGGATTGATAAGGTTTTTAGCAAATCTATATCTAAAAAACACTAGATTGCTCACTTTTATCTATTTATTTATTAAAGAGTTCTTTATTTTTCTGTTTTTTTTTTAAAGCAAGCTCTACACCCAATGTGGGGCTTACACTCGTGACCCTGAGATCAAGAGAAGCATTTCCTACTGACTGAGCCAGCCAGGAGTCCCAGATTGCTCACCTTTAAATAAAAATGCATGTACACACCTAGGTAAGTCTTTCTGGGCATGAAGGCACCAGTGGGACATTTTGGAATTCAAACTGACTTAGCCAGGCTCTTAGGATGACATTCAACCCTGAATAAAGACTCAGCGATTGATATTTAGTACAGATTAAAGAATGAATGTAATAGAACTATCTTGATCTCTTAATTCCTCCCTTTGACCTAAATGACTATACTACACAATTTTTTCCAGTGCTATAGGTCCCTCATATGGGTGAGTCTAGTAATGATTTGACTCTGGATAACTAGGGAACTTGTGACTTTCTAGACATTATACAAATACTGAATTCAATCTGCAAATGTACAGAGAAAAGTCAAGCTGTGGTAAATCTTTGGTTACAGACTTACAGAAGCTACAAAGGAATGAAAACCAAATAGAAAAACATAAAAAAGCCATCTAGTTCTTTTAGATATTTTAGCCTTTAGATTTAGAATTCCAAGTTTTCAGAGACAGACAGGGAAGTGCTAGAGCAACCCAGAAAGTTGAAGATTCTATTGATGAAGCAGAGAGCAATAAGCATAACTTTATTTGGTGATCCTCAAAAGACAGGAATGAAACCCACTGTTCTCCACTGGAATTAGATCAGTACAGCGAAATGCATTTGTATTCTTGGGGTCATACTGGCAGAGGATGCTCTTACAGCTCTCCTGCTTACTCAGAGAGTTCATTTTCCAAGGAATTGCATCTCACAACTTTGAGATTGTACTAGGAGAGCTTTCTCAGGCTGTGGTCTATAGGTTGGACACAATTCAGTGTTAGCTTTGTACTTAGTAGCTATATTAAGCCTCCAAGAAGGAAAGTTGGACTCTTACCCTCCTGCCCCTGTTTGTGAGTTCTTCCACTGGAAGTATTGTCCAGGGTATTGTCCAGCTCCTCGTGTGGCTGGCAAAGCCTTCTGAGTCTTGCTTGTGTTTGTCTCTAATAGCCTACAATGCTGTATACCTTTCGTTGGTCCTATGCCACCACTTCTTAGCCTCTTGCAGTTCTCTGTGCCCGCTCATGTTTCCAATACCTGCCTTGCATTATTTCCTTTTGGAAATTAATTCCCACCCTTCTTCAACTCCTAGTCACTTTTCAGTATCAGCCTTGCTGTCACCTCCACCACAAATTCCTTTCTACAGGAAGAAATGAGCGTCCCTCTTTTATTTCCAACACTGTACATGCAATAATCACAACACCTACAATTCTTATTATGATTGTCTTTGTGTCTGTGTCTTACTATGATTCTCACTATGTGTCTGTCTTCCCTACTGTGTTTCTTGAAAGATTAGGTCTGTGTTCATTTAAAGTGTGGTTCACAGAGAACATGCAAGTTTCTTGGGCCCCACTCTAGATTCACTAAATCAGATTAATCGGAGATGGGGGGAAATCTCCCAAATCTGCACCATTTGCAATAAACATGTAATGTGGTGCAAAAATGTTTGAGTAGCACTGGACTGTGACTTATTATTTCTCTACTCAGATTGTCTAGCATAGTGACTACAACAGGTGTTGAGTGAATGAGTAAATGAATGAAAAGATAAATGGGTGAGAAATCTGTATAGATTCATATGTAATCCATATGTGACAGGAAGGACTCCTTTTCTAAGAGATCTAGTTAAAATTGGTTCCAACTACAGAATTCATGCAGTGTGGAAGTCTAAAGACCCTCT
>NW_027532169.1:805633-831623 GCF_008692635.1 Crocuta crocuta | reverse complement strand
TATCTTTATTGAGAGAGAGGGAGGGAGGGAGGGAGAGGGAGAGAGAGAGAAAATCCCAAGCACGCTTGCTGCTGTCAACACAGATCCCAACACAGACTTTATCTCTGTGATATGACCCTGATATTATGACCTGAGGCAAAATCAAGAGTTGGACACTTAACCAACTGAGCCACCCAGGTGCTTCTAAAGACCTTCCTACTCTAGCATTGGTATACTTACTTTATGTTTTGTTCCACATCAGTCCAGACACAAAAATTAATCCTGCTACCAGTTTCTAAGACAAATCTATTCACACAAGGCACTTTGTAAGGTTAGTAGACTTGCAGAAGATTGTGGAGGTTATAGAGGATGAGTCACATCATGGAATCTTCTCCTTTCATGTCCTCTCCCTCTTGTCCCCAATTACTCCCAAGTAGTTTTTCTTCTTAAGTGTAGCTCTTCAGTTCTTCTCAGCACCTCAAACATACCCAATCAAGCTCAACTCTAGCTGCTCAGTAGAACTACATAGGTTGTTTCATTGACCCTCCATCCCAGCAAGGCAGCTGGATGCTTATTTTTTGTTCTGGACTTAATACTTACTATCTTTTCTACTTCTCCACACCCTGCAGGATTGTTGGAAAGAGGCTGTCTTTGAATCACATGGTTGAATTCCTTGTGGCATCCTGTGTAGACAGAAGGATGGTTTAGCAGGTTAAAATTTAAAGCTTGCAGGGGCGCCTTGGTGGCTTAGTTGGTTAAGCGTCCGACTTCAGCTCAGGTCATGATCTCACGGTTTGTGGGTTCAGGCCCCATGTCGGACTCTGTGCTGACAGCTCAGAGCCTGGAGCCTGCTTCGGATTCTGTGTCTCCCTCTCTCTCTGACCCTCCCCTGTTCATGCTGTCTCTCTCTCAGAAGTAAATAAAACATTTTTAAAAAAATTTAAAGCTTGCAAGGTGCATGCATGGGACAGCACAACCAGGATTTGAGGATGGGTTTCTGTGTTGGTAGGAAGAATGGGGAGGGGAAAAGATAGGAAATAGCAAATCCCTGCCCTGTCTAATAGGATGCTGACCCTTTGCTTCTATTTTCAACCTTCATTTCTTACACAATCCTTGCTTCACTTCTTGTCAGGCTTTCCTTGCTTTTGGCTGAACCCAGAAATCCATATCTGCACATCAAAAGCTGATGAGTCCAGACATTTAGTGGAAATTAGTTTACTCATCACTCTGGCTGACTGTTCAATTCACAAGTCTGGTGAGCCCTGGTGTACCCCAGCTACAGTGAAAACTTTTGATTGTTCTTGATTATGATTATGATTTTGTTCAACAAGGCATAGAAAGAGAAAAAGCACAGGTTTTGGTTTTGATTAAACATACTGCGGTCTAGACCAAGCTATACCATTTAATAGTCTGTGACCCTGGGCAAAGTAACTTAGCTACTTAGTCTTCAGCTTCCTCATTTGAACAAAGGGATAATAATAATGAATTAGATTATATGGTTTATGACATAAATGCATGAAAATCACCCAGTATGATGCTAGCAGAGAGATAACTCCACCTACCTTCTCCTTTAGTTTTGAGATCATCTTGTCAACTAGCTATCCTCTGTCTGGAATATGGAGGCTTATGCTCAGTTATAGAGATGGCCAAGAAAAAGAGAGCACGGTGTGTATGTGTATGTGTGTGTGCACACATATACATGTATAAAGACAAATGGATTGCCTTCTCATTCAATTCAAAACATATCTGAGCATATGATAGATTAAGTGGTTATCATACTTTTAGGTTATCATAGTTTATTGTCCATATGTTATTTATAGTTTTCAAAATGATTTCATGTGCATTATTTTAACTATCTTAAAATAACTCTCCAAAGTAGAAAAGGCAGGAGTTGCCCTATTTGATAAAAGAAGAAATTGAGACTCAATGGTTTTTCCAAATTCATCCTTCAAGGAAGTGATGGAGACAACTCAGTCCATTTCTAACCAATTGCTTCACACTCAGCTGCAAGATGTTAACTTTCTTTGTTTAAATTAAACCTAGCTCAGGTATCCCTCCAACAGGTTGTCAGGCAGTGCAGGGACCACCATCTTTCAAGGTTGCCTTCCCTTTCCTTGGATTAAACAATTCTTTGGAGAGTATCTTTTGTCATAGTAGTCACCACTGTCATTGCTCGTTGGCCAGGCTTGAGTGATCACCTTAAGGATAGGAAGCTTTCCTAGAGCACTTTTACCTCCTTAATGGGTTCAGCTACGAGAGGCTTTTGCCTGACCTCTCAAGGCCATACCATCATGGACACCTTCACAGACTTCCCTATTGGCTATCTACTGCCATGGTACAAACTACCCTAAAACATGGTCCTGCTGAGATTGTTCAAATGGTTGAATCTGGGGCAACTGAAGCCTGGCAAGAACTCTCTCTCCTCAAATCCCTGTCTTACCTTTATATGTGGCTAGCCTGGGCTTCATAGCAGGACATTTCCTGAGTAAACAGGCGTCCATGTTCCAAAAGTGTTCCAAAGGACGGTCTGTAGAGACTGTTACTAAGGCCTGGATCCAACTGATGTGACACAGCATCACTTTACGTTGATCAAAACAGCCCCACATACTGCCCAGATTCAAAAGGAGAAGGCATAGCCCACACTTCTATGTGGAAGGAGTATCCAAGAATGTGTAACAATCTTTGATTTGACACCCCAAATTTCTGAGACCCTCACACTTATGGGGAATTAACATTCCATTTTGCTCAGGTGTCTACTCACCAGGGATGAGTTATCTTTAAAGAATGTTTATTCTTGTGGTATAATTTCCTGAATTCAACACAGTTCCTCTGTTTCATGACCAAGGTGAATGAAGTTTAATCACTTATTAGGACTTACCCAATAGTTCCATATCAAGGTCTCATTTCCTAAAACTGCAAAAGTCTTAGCCATTCTGACAGGTGTGAGATGATATCTCATTGTGGGGTCAATTTGCATTTCCTTGATGATGAATGATGTTGAGCATCTTTTTTATGTCTGTTGGTCATCTGCATCTTCTTTGGAAAGATGTCTGTTCAGGTCTTCTGTCCATTTTTAATCACATTTTCTAGTGTTGAATTGTGTTAGATTCTTACAGATTTGGGGTTGTTGTTTTTGTTGTTTGGTTAACATATAGTGTAATATTAGTTTCAGGAGTAAAATTTAGTGATTCATCACTTACGTATAATACCTAGTGCTCATCACAACAAAAGCCCTCCTTAATACTCATCACCCATTTAACCCATCCCTCCACCAACCTCCCCTCCAGCAACTCTCAGCTTGATATCTATAGTTAAGAGTGTGTGTTGGGGCGCCTGGGTGGCTTAGTCGGTTAAGCGTCCGACTTTCGCTTAGGTCATGATCTCGCGGTTCGTGGGTTCGAGCCCCGCATCGGGCTCTGTGCTGACTGCCAGCTCAGAGCCTGGAGCCTGTTTCAGTCTGTGACTCCTTCTCTCTCTGACCCTCCTCTGCTCACGCTCTCTCTCTCTCTCTCCTAGAAATAAATAAAAAATATTAAAAAAAAAAAAAAGAGTGTGTGTTATGGTTTGCCTCTCTCTCTTTCCCCCATTATGTTGATCTGTTTTGTTTCTTAATTCCACATATGAGTAAAATCATATGGTATTTGTCTTTCTCTGACTTATTTCACTTAGCAAAATACACTCTAGCTCTATCCACGTCATTGCAAATGGCAATATTTCATTTTTTATGGCTGAGAAATATTCCACAACTTCTTTATCCATTCATTGGTCAATGGAAATTTGGACTCTTTCCATAATGTTGCTATTGTTGATAATGCTGCTATAAACGTCGGAGTGCATGTGTCCCTTCAAATCATTTTTTTTTTATCTTTTGAGTAAATAATTACTAGTGCAATTGCTGGATCATAGAGTAGTTCTGTAGCTAATATTATCCTCAATGGGGAAAACCTAAGAGCTTTTCCTCTAAAGTTAGGAACAGGACAGAGATGTCCACTCTCACCATTGTTATTTAACATAGTACTGGAAGTTCTAGCCTCAGCAATCAGACAACAATAACAACAGAATACAAGGCATCCAAATCAGCAAGGAAGAGGTCAAACTTTCAGTATTCACAGACAGCATGATACTTCATGTAGAAAACCCAGAAGACTCCACCAAAAAATTGCTAGAACTGATAGATGAATTCAGTAAAGTCACAGGATACAAAAATCACTGTATGGAAATCTGTTGCATTTCTATACATCAATGATGAAGCAGCAGAAAGAGAAATCAAGGAATCAGTCCCATTTACAGTTGCACCCAAAACCATAAGATATCTAGGAATAAATCTAACCAAAGAAGAAAAAGATCTATACTCTGGAAATTACAAAACACTCATGAAAGAAATTCACAAAGAAATGGAAAAACATTCCATGCTCTTGGATTAGAAGAACAAATATTGTTAAAATGTCAACCCAAAAGCAGTCTACACACTTAATGCAATCCCTATCAAAATACCACCAGCATTTTTCACAAAGCTAGAAGAGTCAAAGCAATTTTGAGAAAGAACCCCAAATCTGGAGGCATCACAATTCTGGACCTCAAGTTATTTTACAAAGCTGTAGCGATCAAGAAAGTATGGTACTGGAACAAAAACAGATATATAGATCAATGGAACAGAATAGAAAACACAAAAATGGACCTATGACTACATAGTCAACTAATTGTTGACAAAGCAGGAAAGAATATCTATTGGGAAAAAGACAGTCTCCTCAACACAGAGTGTTGGGAAAACTGGACAGCAACACGCAAAAGAATGGACCTGGACTGCTTTATTACACCACACACAAAAATAAATTCAAAATAGATGAAAGACCTAAATGTGGGACAGGAACCCATCTAAATTCTAGGGGAGAACATGAGTACCAACTTTTTCAACATTAGCCCTAGCAACTTCTTACTAGACATATCTCTGGAGGTAAGAGAAACAAAAGCAAAAATGAACTATTGGGATTTCATCAAGACAAAACTTCTGTGCAGCCAAGGAAACAATCCACAAAACTAAAAGACAAACTTCAGACTGGGAAAAGATATTTGCAAATTTCATATCTGATAAAACGCTAGTATCCAAAATCTAAAAAGAACTAACCATACTCAACACGCAAAAAACAAATAACCCAATTAAGAAATGGGAAGAAGACATGAATAGACATTTTTTTAAAGAAGACATGCAGATGGCTAACACATACATGAAAAGATGCTCGGTGTCACTCATCAGGGAAATGCACATCAAAACTACAATGAGATACCACCTCACACCCCTCAGAATGGCTAATATTAACAACACAGGAAACAACAGATGTTGGCAAAGATAAAAAGAAAGGGGAGCCCTCTTATACTGTTGGTGGGAATGCAAACTGGATGCAGCCAGCCACTCTAGGAAATGGTATGGAGGTTTCTCAAAGAGTTGTATAAGTTCTGTACATATTTTGGATATTAACCCCTTATTGGAAATATCACTTACAAATATCTATTATACATAAATATTCCATATATAATATGGGATAATATTCCATTATATTATATGTATGGAATATTTATATATATGGAATATGTTGAATATTATGCAGCCATAAAAATGGTAAAATTATGCCATTTCAGACAACATGGTTGGGTCTAGAGGATATTACACTAAGTGAAATAAGTCAGACTGTAAAAGATACCATATGACTTTATTCATAAATGGAATATAAAAAACAAATGAATAAACAAAAACCCCCCAGCAGAATCAGACGTATAAATACAGAGAACAGAGTAGAGGGAGGTGGGGGTTTGGGTGAAATTTGTGAAGGGGAGTTGGAGATACAGGCTCCTAGTTACGAAGTGAATAAACCGTGGGGATAAAAGTCACTGCATAAGGAATATTGTAATAGTGATATATTGAGACAGATGGTAGCTACCATTGTAGTAACCACAGCATAATGTATACACTTGGCGAATCATTATATTGTACACCTGAAACTAATGTAACATTGTGTGTCAACTATACTAAAAAAAAGAGAGAGAGAAAAGAAATGCTGCAAAAGGTCCCTCCCACTTCCTGGGGTTTGGGTTGGCAGAGGGAGATTCTTTTATTGTGTGTTGGTAAGTCTACTTTCTTAAAAAAAAAATGATTCATGCAAATTAAGCAAATATGTCTCATCCTAGCAAGCCCTAATTTTCTGTGTTTTTATGTCCTGCTAATTTTAATTCTCATTAAATCCTCCTACTATATACACTATATATATATATATATATATATGTACATACATACATACATATATATGTAAGTTTCATGGGTGTTGACATCATGACTGACTGAATGAGGACACGAGTGAATGAGAGAATACATAATATTGAACACATGCATATCTCTTTCCTAACAAGGATAGCACTAGTTGACAGCATTCAGTACTAAGGCTACTGTCTATGTCAACACGGACACCCTGTCCTCAAGGGACTTTGACATTCATAGTTTCCTAATGGTAAAACACAGCAATTCAGATGTGGGCTGCTGAGTGCATGGACTAGCAAGAAATGGCAGTGGCTTTGTTTTCTCTCCTATGATAAGACTTTAAATGGCAGCTCACTGTGATAATGAAGTCATTGTTAATTCTTACGTGGGAGTCCCTCAGGCAAATCTCTCTAAAGCACTAATTTCTGCGATAACTCAAATCAGACATCAAATTGTACTTTTCATAAAAATTCAATGAAACATCAAGCCAAAGGCAGGACAGATGTTGCCTTTATGAAATGATCAGTGGATTGCTTGCTAAAAGTTCATTTACAGGTCTATCATTTTGTATAATATGCTTGTTAGTAATGTTCAGAATGTCTAGCTAAAAAGGTCTTTTAGCAAGGCCAGGCCCTGGCACCTGTATTTTTAACAAGCTCCTTAGGGGACGTTGTAACATCTCAACGTTTGAGACTCAGTCTATCTGGTATACATGCACACACACACACACACACACACACACACATATATCTATACATATACACACACACCTTTCCCAAAAACACAGAAGTAAAGAAGCCAAGAAATTGAGAAATGAGACAGAAAGTTAGAGAGAGAGAGAGAGAGAGAGTAAAAATAAAACTTCTAACTTGGTCTGTCCTTCTGGGTTTAATTTCATCTTATCTCTCTAGCACATTCTCCATTATGCCAGGATAGTCACTTTTTTAAAGCCACAAATCTAGTCATTCTCTTTTGCTAAAAAAACACTTGACAGGTTTTTTTTTATTACATGTGGAACAAAGTCTAAATTATGGATCATGACTTTGAATGGGGACCCTCCCACCTTCTAAACCCGTATTTTCTATTTTCTGCCTCATGTTTTCTGTGGGCATCCTTAGCTTCTTTCCCACTTGTTAAACAAGCCTCTTAGTTCCACATTTCTAGGCCTTGCTTTACATTTTCTTCCTAGAATACTCTTTTCTCAACCTGGATTAAGAGATATTCACTCATGCTTTAATACTAAACTAAACCTCAAGTTATTGACCTTTCCTGACACTATCTAATATTTTAAGAGGCAAGATTTAAGAAAATCTGCCTATCATGTCAACACTTGTAGGTATTGGGGGTCTACATCTTAAGGCAAGATCATCATTCTGGGGGATTACTAGAGGGCAACATTATTGAGAATTATATGGCCTGTAGACACCACACCGGGATTTTCTTAACTCAAATTTGCTAATGGTTAATATTTTAAATATATGCAGGACAGAGACGTTTCATCCCTACTTTATAATAAAGATTTTTAGGGCCTGAGAGTGTATATCCAGGTTTTAAACAGGTTAATATTCTATTTTTTTTTCTGGAAAAAATCATGTAGCTCTGTCTCCATATAAAACACCTCCTTCAATGCCGATAGAAGAAAATCAGGACTTTCTAGCTTTTTGCCAAAATGTCATTGTAAAAATTATGAAATGTGCAGAAAAATTGAAGGAATTATTAGTGGACACCAATATACCCACTATCTGGATTCTACAATTGTTCACATTTTGTTGCGTTTGCTTTGTCAAATAACCCAACCTTCCATCTGTCCATCCATTGATCCATCGTACTTTCCATGCATCTCAGAGAAAGTTGCCAACTTCAGTCCACTTCAGATCTTCCCCCTGCTAATGCAGAATGTGAAGACTTCCTTGTGAAAGCTTAGTAATTCAAGCATATGTGCTCCCTTCCATCAATAACACACAATATCTACACTGTAATCTTAAGCTGCATGTGGTTTGTTTTCTGTGAAAAGCATGGTTAAATAGACTAATATTTGAGCAAGCTCACCTATTTCTCTGGTGTCTCACAAAATTCTATCAGGTCACAGCACCAGAATGCAAAGCATTTTTAGCTTAAGTAGTGGAGAGATTCCTTGAGTAAAGTGATTTGATACTATGCTATTACTATTTATGTGAAGCTAATATAAAATTTTGCTGGATAGCTTGTGTTTTTTCCCCTGGCTTCTATAGATCTATGGTAAATGACCATTTCCTTAGTATGACTTACTATCTTTACAGTATGAGTCAAATGATAAAGCCTGGATTGGATGAATGAGTATTGAATGTTTAGGCATCCAGTTCTTGAAATTTCTGAATTGCTCAGTGGAGGATAGAGAACATGACCCAGGAATAGAAGGTGGAGGAGGGTTGGTAATTTGATGTATCAAATGTTTGAATGTTATTTAGCTCTGTGCAATTAACAGTGAGATGTACTAAACCTGGAAATAGTTAAAAATGGGGACCTCTTGGGAGCTGGACTGGAAAGAAGGTTGTGGAAAGAAACTGGTAATTTCCATCATGACAATAAAAAATAATGATAATTTTTTTTATTATCACAGATAGTGCTTATTATGTGCCAAGAACTATTCTAAGTTCTTCATTTTTATATTACATCACACTTTTACATTTACTTAATTTACTTTTAATCTTTATAAAAGTACCATGAGGTAGATGTTGTTACTGTCATTTTGCAGATGTGGAAACTGAGTCTCAAAGGAAGACTTGATTCTTTGAACCCAAGGGGTGTGTTCATGTTCTTCACTGTGGCATCTGGATAATACTTCTTGTGAAAGAGAAAAAAAATCTATGAGATATTTTTAGCTTTTAGTGGCAGGAAAACTTTCTCATTTAAAAAAAATCTT
This sequence comes from Crocuta crocuta, assembly GCF_008692635.1. Classification (NCBI taxonomy): domain Eukaryota; kingdom Metazoa; phylum Chordata; class Mammalia; order Carnivora; family Hyaenidae; genus Crocuta; species Crocuta crocuta. Next base: position 822,492 of record NW_027532169.1, on the reverse strand, counting down.
GTAAGCTTTTTATCAGATCGTAAAAACCCATGTAAGAGCTTGTGTAAAGACCTCTTCCTTGTTTTGTTTTGGAAGCCCAGACATCAACATATTGCTCAAATACTGTAATTATTACACTCTTGTTTTGGTTTCTGATCTCACTTTTATCTTTACCCTCTGTGCATATAGTAAAAATATCCGAAGTAAATAAGCAAGTACACAGGCAAATGTGACAATAAATTATTCCTTTACTTAGTCATTTGCTTCTACTCTGATGATTTTATTTAAAATTCCACACCTTTCATAATTTTTGGCATTGTTATGACTTCTCTAAGAATGCTCCCTAAGGATTCAAAATAGTCATCAAGCCATTCACTAATAAAAATTCATGTAGCGTTGAAAATGCAACATGAAAATCTTTACTCAGGGTACATTAAAATTGATACATCATTTGTTTTTCACTAATGAGAGATTTGTAGTAGCGGTGGATTCTGGGTAGAAAACCTGATACCAAGTCAGTGCCTGCCTCTCCAAAGGTATAAAAAGATCATGAGGCTTACATTTTCTCTCTGGATTAATGTTTCCTCGTATAGAGTACCCATATCATATTCTGACCCTATCAGTTTTCATCATTCAACTTTCTTGAATGAATTTGTTCTTCAGCATTCTAATGGACTGCTGTGCGTCCCAAGGATTATTAAGATGTGACACTGGTCACATAGCACTAGACCTCTGAACAGCAGCTGTCAAGGAAGAGAACTGGGAGCCTTCAGAATAAGATCCACACGGACATAACGATGATTTAACTTTTCATCTCTGGTGTCAAGTAAGTCTCATTTCAAAAGGGATCAATGTGTTAAAGTAGACTTTAAAAAATCTTTTTAAGTAGTATATCCTGCCTTAAAATATATGTATCCTCTCTCCCAGGATTGATGGATTTTTCAGTCTCTAGAACCAAGGTGAACTAAGAAAATGCTTGTATTCAAGCTAAAACTAACCAAACAAACAAACAAAAACCTGCCAAAGAACATATAGTTGCAGCCTGAATCTATCTCAAAACAATCAAAGGAGAAACTCCCCTGTTATTGCTACAAAACCAGCTCCCAGTAGAGCTGAAATGTAAGATGTGAGCAACTGTACCTGATTTCATGGGGTGTTTTTACCTTAGCTAGAAATATCATGCTGCTCTTCCTAACATAATAGGAGGAGAGGATTTTAGGATTGGAAATGTAAAAGGAAACAAACATGAAGTGTTTGAGGTGATGTTATTTTTAAAGCAATCAATGAAGGGATATGTTGAATGGTATTAAGTGTTAAAATAGAGAAGAGACAATAGCTGACTTATATTTAAAAGACAAAACAAAAAAAGACTTGATTTGGCAACCATGTAGAGAAAATATGGAGCGGTGTAGGAACAGAAGCAGTGATCGATGAGGCGGGTCTTACCACCAACCAGATGTCAGGCGGTAGTGGGGTAGATTATGGTGGAGGAAGTGAAACCGGAGAGAAGTATGTCGTGGTGCATATTGTGGACATGGAGCACTGAAAGGTGAACAGATGGATTATATGGGTGATGGGATTGTCATTGGGAAAGGAAAGAATCAGTGATGACTTCTAGGTTTTTGCCTCGAGCAACTGGATGCTGGTGGTGCCATTCATTGAGTTAGAAAACAGGATTGGCACATTTTGGGGATAAAAATAGGGGCTTTCATTTCATTTCATTTTATTAAATGTTAATTCATTTTTGAGAGAGAATGTGAGCAGGGGAGCGGCAGAGAGAGGGAGACAGAGGATCTCAAAAGGGCTCTGCACTGACAGCACAGAGCCTGATGGTGGGCTCAGACTCACGAACTGTGACATCATAACCTGAGCCAAAGTTGGACACTCAACTGACTGAGCCATCCAGGTGCCCTGGGACTTCCATTTTAGAGACAATAAATACATTATTCATTCCCAAGTGGTGTATGAAAAAGAACTTGAAAAACCAAAAGAAAAAGAATTATTTTAACCATATATATATAGGTTACATATATATATAGAGAGAGAGAGACATACGTAAGGTAGAACCAGAAAATGCATGAATTGGGTTTCCCCTTAAATGTCTATGAGCAACTCTTGTGTTTTAAGTTAAATCCAAGGGTGTGATTAAGTTTTCAAGCATCAGAAGGTGATCACTTGTTGGAAAATTTTGTGCTTTAGTTTAATACTAATAGTTTTGAAGAAGGAAGCATTTTATTGAAATGGATTTTTAAAACATATAATTTTATTTGTCCACAAAAGGACAAAAGAAGCAAATTTCTGAATTTCTCAGTGCAACGGATATAAATCTCAATTATTATTGACTTTTATTTTTGTCCACTTTTATGAAACCACTGCTCATTACAAAGACCTAAAAATATTTGTAGAATGAATGCCCATTTTCATATCCCATGTTTTCAATTAGGCTGTAAGCTCTTGGACAATAGGATGTCTTATACTTGTTGGAATCCACCCAAGAAGCTAGGAACATAGTATAATGAAAAGAATTGAGATTTTGGAAGTATGGATTTGAATTACAGTGCTACTGCTTATCCTTTGTTTGACAGTGAAATAGTTATTTAGCCTTGATAAATTTATACTTTTTCATTAGTAAACTGTAATGATAATACCTGTTCTCATGTAGCTGCTGTAAAGATTAAATAGGTTTTTCTTATTTAAGGTTTAGCAAAAGCCTAACACAATTCTTGGCATATATTGAAGTGCTCAGTCAATGCTGGTTTCCTTTCCCTAAGCATGGTTCTATGGACAGGCTCAATAAATATTTGTCAAATGAATGAATGACATTATCTTTAGAATATCATTACCATTAATTCCTAATGGGCCTTGCATTTTGGGTCAAAAGGACATGCTTTCAACCCTTTCATATTTGGTGTTAATAGCTGTATAGTGTCACAGATCACAAAACCATACTTAATGTTTGTTGCTATTATCAATCAGTACAGCTGAACACAGCCCACAGAATATAATTGAGTCAGATTAATTTTAATAACTGAAAGTGAACATTAGCATTCGTGGGAATGGGAATAAAATTGTCCCCATCACAAATTAAATTACTGCTGCTGTTCATAAATTTTAAAACAGCTGACTCTGAATTTCCACCTGCATCTTCTAAAATGATCTTTCTATCTTCCCATTATTTTTTTAATAGACACTTAGGCAGAATTTCATTTCAGTTGTACTTAGAGTAGACCTAGAAAGTAGCTGGGAAAAAACCCCAACCCAGTTTCTTATGGAACTATTTATACCTATATTACTTACATTGTAAGTAGGAAATTAGATGATGCTAAAAATAGTTTTCCTCAAATTTTGTTCTGCCTTGGTATTTTGAATGATTATTCTTCTCTTGGAATACTAATTTATAGGATCCCTTACTATCAAATACTATATCATAATGTATATACATTATTAAATTCTAGGTCCTGGGTAGAAATTTGAGAACTACTTATTGATAAATACATAGAATTTCTCAGGTTTTTCTAGCTTCCATAGAGGTACTTCTGTTCTAATTTCTAATCAACCAAAAGCACTCCTAATAACATTCATATTTATAGAGATCTGTAGATTCTCTTTTATTACTGAGTTAAGGAAACTGGAGTTTATATTTTAAAACCTCCCCCCAACAGAAAATTACACATATGTGAGCTGCATATACTGGTGGAGAGGGTGGGTGGGGAGTAGACTACTCGGGCTACCAAAGATCACAGTTTTTGGTCAGAACACTAGGTTCTGAGTGTTCAAAAAGCACTGCATCTTTTCTCCCCAGTTTGGTGTTTCAAGGGGGGTATCTAGTTACAAGGTAAAGTAGCTGGCTTCATTGGAGAAGGTAACCATATCAAAGCTGCCTTCTTAGGAATAAGTGAAAACAAAAGGTTCAAAAATGCAGGCTAAATCATTTGCAACAAACATGGATGGATCTAGGGAGTATAATGCTAAATGAAATAAGTCAATCAGAAAAAGATAAATACCACATAATTTCACTCAGATGTGAAATTTAAGAAACAAAACAAATGAACGAAGAGAAAAAGAGACAAACCAAAAATAGACTCTTAACTCTAGAGAACACATTGATGGTTACCGGAGGGGAGATGGATGGGGGAATGGATGAAATAGGTCAAGGGGATTAAGAGTACATGTATCATGATAAGCACTGAGTCATCTAGAGAATTCTTGAATCATTATATTGTACACCTGAAACCAATATAGCACTGTATACTAACTATATTGGAATTAACAAAAATAGAAATACAAATCCATTTCAAAAAATAATGCAGGCTGACTTAAAAATAAACAAAGCACAGGAAAACACTCTTAGGAAGGATGGCTTTAATATACTTTTACATGGCTCATTTGAGATAAGGAAAGTAAAATGGGACAGATGCTAGGGAATATGCATATCAATACATCAGCTAAGGCCATATAGGACTTACCTCTTTTAAGGAGAGGTGATAAATAATGAGGACAAGAGTAAAGAAACTGTCTACTTCTTGAAACTTGGCCCTATATCATCTAAGATGAGCATTTGTTTTCATTGTTTTATAATGACATAGGAAATTATAACTAAAGAGCTGACCCTGCTTCTGTTCTGAAACTTAGGAAGGTACATTCATCCATCAAAGAGAGAGAGAGAGAGAGCACATTAATATGTGTATTTAACATATTAATAGGCAAAAGGGGTAAATCTTTATTTACTTTATACATGCTAAAATTGGGGGGAAATACCTCTATCCTCTATGATATAAGTCATAGAGTAATAGGAAAATACTTTTTTGACTTAAAGGAAAAAAATCTACTTATGGTCAATATCATGATCACTGAAGGGTCACTACACATTTTCTTTATACAGGGACAGTGTTGTTACTTGAAGGCATGGACCTGGGAACTAGGTTGCCCTGAACTAAATCCAGTCCTGCCACTTATCAGCTCTATGATCTTGCACAAGTTTCTTCACCTTTTTATATCACTTTCCTATCCTGGGAATAATAATGCCAACTATTTCACAAGATTCTTGTGGAGATTCACTGAATAATCTATTTAGAACCTTGTGGAACCGTGCCTGCCATATTTGTGAACTGTTATATATTTGTTAGCCATTTTTGTTCTAGAAATTAAAACATGAATATCCATCAGTAACAGGACTACTTCGCATATATTATAAGTACAGATATCAGAAAGTAAGGAGAAAGCAAAATTATCATTATACTTAGGTTATATTATTGTTCATCTGTGAGACAAAAAAAGAAGAATCAACTGAAAACCATTATAAAAATGAAAAGTTTAAAATCTTTTTAAATATTTTATTTATTTCTGAGAGATAGACACAGAGCACGAGTAGGGGAAGGGCAGAAAGAGAGGGAGACACAGAATCTGAGGCAGGCTCCAGGCTCTGAGCTGTCAGCACAGAGCCTGATGTGGGGCTTGAACTCATGAACCATGAGGTCACGACCTGAGCCAAAGTCGACGCTTAACCAACTGAGCCACCTCGGCACCCCAAAAATGAAAAGTTTAAACAACAGATGAGACTAATGGGAAACAAATAGTAAAATGGTGTATTTAAATCCAACCAAATGTAAATGAACTTAACATTCTGATCAATGGCAGAGAATGTAAGACTGGATAAAAAAGTCAAGATCAAACTGTTTGCTGTTAATAGGATCTATGTTTCCAATAAATGACACAGATTAAATGTAGATAGATGCAAAAAAAAAAAAAAGCATTCCAAACTAATACTAATAAATAAAAGCTAGAGTACCTATATAATATTTTAAAACGTATATTTTTGGACAAAGGGATATTACCTGAAATAAAAAGAATCATTTCATAATGAGAAAGTGAATATCGGTTAAATGTTGGACTCTTGATTTTGCCTTAAGTCATGATCTCATGGTTCGTGAGATGGAGCCCCAAGTCAGGCTCTGTGCGGATACTCAGGAGCCTAGTTGAGATTCTCTCTCTGCCCCTCTCCTGCTCTCTCTCTTCCTCTCTCCAAATCAAGAAATATTTTTTTTTTGAATGTTTTATTTATTTCTAGGAGAGAGAGAGAGACAGCATGAGCAGGGGAGGGTCAGAGAGAGAGGGAGTCACAGATTGAAACAGGCTCCAGGCTCTGAGCCGGCAGTCAGCACAGAGCCCGACGCGGGGCTCGAACCCACGAACCGCGAGATCATGACCTAAGCGAAAGTCGGACACTTAACCGACTAAGCCACCCAGGCGCCCCCAAATCAAGAAATATTTTTAAAGCCTACAAACTGCATAATATGATCCAATTTTTCTAAATAGGTAGACATTCTACCTATTATGAATATAGCATATATTCATAATATATATTCATATTCTCTATATATTCATAGAATAGGTTGTAGGGGGTTATTTGGGTGACTATGGGTCTTGATTCACCTGGGACAGTCTATCGTCCCAAAGTAGTTATTAACACCCTATTTTTCATTCAAAAAAGTTCCCGGTTTGGATAACAAATATACAGCCGTGCTAGTTAAGTGTGATTTTTTCACTGTCTTAATTATTTACATCTATATTTAATTAAGTCCTAAAATGAGCATATACTTCATAAATCAGGCATGGGAGAACCAATAACGAAGTTATTTCAATGTGGGGAAGCCCCAAAATAACAGTAAAACCATTTCCAAAAAGTGTTCTGTAAAGGAAACTGCCTTTCTGTGAGAGGAGGGAAAGAATCAATTCCTATTAATAGGAAGTAAGATGATAAAAAAAAATCTCTAAAACTTGAAGAGGATTTGCAGAGAGCAGTTACATATTCAGTAAGCAATACATGTTCTAAGAGTAAGAAGAGACTAGAGGGTATGAGACATGAGGAAGTCTCCAACGTGGTTCCTTCTTGGTTACAGATATCTTGGGAGGATATTACTGTTATTGATGACAACATGTGCTTTTTCTTTTCTTGTATCTGAGTTTGTCATGAAAGAGAGGTTTACAAAGAACTGGAACAAAAATCTCTTACTAGTATATGGGAATGGTGGCAGAGTCAGGGTTTTCAATTGGGGTGAAAAACTTCAGTTAATTAAGATCTAGCTAGAGAAGCTAGCATCTGCCTCTTGATGCAGTGGAGGGGTCTGGGATGGAGAGAGGGATTGTTCTTACTGATTTGAATAGAAGTTGAATCAGCATAACTCAGATACTATCTCTTACCTTAAGAAAAGAGTCATGATGGAGTTAAATCAAGTCCTTAGAGAATACCAGAGTTATATTTATCAGGAACTTGTACTGTTGAATTTTGAGTTATAAGATGCACCAGTACCTGCTCAAATTTGAACCCAAAGTGTCAGCTGGGGTGAATCTATAACATTTAAGTATGACTATCTAGCTACTGGCCACCATACTGCCAGCATTCTATGATTTGTGGGAAGTCTAAGGCTCTCCCCATGAAGGCTACAAATTCCAAGGGGAATTCTTTCTCAAATTCACCTTTGATCTGAGTTCTTGCTTCTATTCACCATCCTATGCATGTGCCTTTCTTCACATAAGTCCATACACAGACTTTATTACACACACACACACATACACACACATATACACACACACACACACCACTCAGTGAAGGCATTTGTGGGTACAGCTGACTCTACTGGAAATCTGGGAATTTCCAGTTTGTGTTTGCAACCACACAAACATTTTTAACTGGTCATTAGACCCTTTGCATTTTCAAGTGTCTTAGCCATTCCTACAAATCCAGGTCCTGCTTCTTGCCATCTGTACATCACACCTCTCCCTCTCTTTCTCTGTCTCCCCATATTTTATCCTCTGCTTCTTTTTTCTCAGACATAAAAACCAAATATTTTCTGCTCTCTTATACAGTGAAAGTTAGCTCTTTCTAGTCCCTTCACACAGGCTTATTTTGGGGCTCCTTTTGTGAATTTAAGCCTTAAAATTACTCTGGTCTAATTAAATTCTTAGACAATGTGTCTTTTTCTCCATTACCCATCTGCACGAGATGAAGATTTTGTTTTACAGTTTTAATTGTATTTCTCAATTTGCTACCAGTTCACAGAAGTTTTACACTTTCTATGGTGGGCAGATAAATAATTCATATTCCATTTTAATAAATAGCCCATTATAATAAAGAGTCATTGAAAAAAGAAGAATATTTTTCATCTTATCTCTAGCAGTATTCATGTTTGGAGTAGATCTAAGCATTTTGATTATATTTAAAACCTCAAGGCAATATTCTTTATCTGGCATATTGAGCCAAGTTGTAGGCATTGGAGAAAGTTTGGGTAAGTAATGTAAGTAACTAACATATGTTGAATCCCAGAAAACTGGCTATGGTTCCTTACAATATTATGCTTGATTTTTTATTTATGCATCAGTTGGGTTTGTGAAAAGTAGAAAGAAGTTAAGAAAACACTCGGATGTAAATATATATTCTCATGAGAAAAAAAATATATATATTAAGCAGCATTTGTATTACAGAGGATTGGGAAAATGTTAGGTCGAAGTTGTTTTCGTTTTTGCTTTTTGCCACACTTAACTTATTGTAATGATAAATACACAGCTTTGGGGGGAAATAAATGCATACAAATCTGTATTCCCCAAAACAATTCAACAAAAATTTGAGACGGTGATTAATTTAGCTGCAGAATAAAACTATGGACTCTCTTATTCCCCATCTTCTCTATCATAGAAATTCTTGCATAGGAAATTCTTTACATGTTCCAGACTTCGCACGTCCCTAGCAGTTCTGTCAAATATCTCTGTGACTGGGCTTTTTTTCAATGTTGACAGTGATCTTTTCACCTTTTCCAGTGGTTCTTCATTTGAAGGCTTCTTCGTGACATTAACTGGCGTTTTTCTAGACATGAATTTATTTTAGAGATAAATAGCAACAACTATAAATCTCCAGAAACACGAATTCAGAGAGTGCACAGCCTCAGACATCAACAGTACAGACAAGCTGGGCAGAACTCGCTTTCCCCCGGTGGCCTCATGTCCTTACTCAGAATGGAGCTCGTTGAGTCCCCTGAAGCACCAGTGGAAACTTGCCACTACCAGTAAACGATTTCCAAAACTTTGGGATGCAGTTCTTTCTCATATTAATATGCATACATTTTAAGTTACTTATTGAATTGTCATTGTAACCTCAAAACACATAAATTGATTACAAGTGTGTTAATTGACCCCAAATTGGAAAGTGGATGTAGTTTACTGAATTCTTTCCACTGAGCTTCAGAGGTAGGGGCTACTGTCTGTACAGCAAATTCTTTTATTTTTTTTTCTCCAAAAGTTTAATTCCTCAGACTTTAATTATCGCTTGCCTATGTTTCTCCAACTCTTGTCATGAATGGGGATTCCAAACAGTGCATCTGGTTGGAGCTAATGCTACACATGTGTTTTCATCTCAACATCATGCCAGCGTGCATTGCAAATTTCCTATTTTGCTAACTCACAACTTGCAGACAATTAGATCTGTTATGAATGGAGAACAGCCGGGATGCCGAACAGTCTGATTTTGTCATGTGGTGCATTTTGCCTCCTTTGAAGTCATTTAGTCTGTTGGTCCTCTTGGGTGTGATATGGTGTCAGGCATCATATCGTCGTAGGACCCAAGTTTACTTGGTGTGGTGCGTTGCATTTCTTAGATGCAGACTCTGAGATTCAGATTTGTGATCAGGGAGCTTATTAGTAGATGTTCTGAGGGTGTAGATGTGGGGAGTGAAAGGGAGCAGAACGGGGGAGAAGAAACTGTGATGCTGTCCTCATGAAGGGCTCAGTTGACCCCTTGGGGGGCAATGGGATGGCTCTTCCAGGCCTTTCTACACTTCTATAGATTAGTCATCGGACAGGGACTTTCCCTGGGAGGAAGCTGACTGGCCCTGGCAGCTTTCTCCACTTGACACAATCTTCAAGTTTGGATAACAGCTGAGGGTCAGCTTCTGACAGCACTCACAACATCTGAGAGGAAGATTTTCTGGTTCCTGAAGATCGGGATGGCACAGTACAGTATCTATCACACACTTTAATGGTCTCAATTTACACGGTTTCCCTAGACCAGTGGATTACAAACTTTTTTTTTTTTTGAAGAAACAGCACTGTTTGTTCCAAGCAATAGCTTACACAAAATCTTTCTATAAAGAAGAAACAGAAGCAGCTATTTTCCCAGGATGCCCAAGCAATGACTTTTCTATTTTTTTTAATGTTTTATTTATTTCTAAGAGAGACAAAGACAGAGACAGCGTGAGCAGGGGAGAGTCAGAGAGGAGACACAAAATCTGAAAAGGCTCCAGTCTCTGAGCTAGCTATCAGCACAGAGCCCAACGTGGGGCTTGAACCCACGAACTGTGAGATCATGAACTGAGCTGAAGTCGGACACTTAATGGACTGAGCCACCCAGGCACCCCAGCAATGACTTTTCAGATACCTCTACTTATATACCCAGGATTTCTTGGGACACATGTGAAAACTTACTAGATAAATAGTTGTAAAACTTGGCTGATCATCAGAATCAGCTGAAAATATTTTTTAAAAAGTGAAACGACACACACAGATTCTTGGGCTTCTTACCTAGATCTCTGGTTCAGTAGGTCTGGGGTTGGATATTAGGATATAAATACATTAACACACTCACACACATTACTCATCTGATTGATCCTTCTAGAATTGTGCTCTTGGATAAGAGCTTCTGTTAAATCAGGTTTTTCTATTAGAAGAAAAAATATATATACGATTTTCTATTTATTATTTAAAAATGAAAGAGACCAGGGTATACAGATTGGGAGGTGATCAGGGGTAGGAGCAGATCTATGTTGCAGTTTTTTTCTGTCCCTAATCTTTCCTCAGCTATGTGCCATTGACGTTTATGGGTTTGTGTTTTTCCTCAAAAGTAACTTGACTCTTTTTCTAGGTGCTGACTTTATTGTCTCATTTGGTTAGGTATCAGGGAAAGGAAGTTCTGATTTGACTCCGCCTACCATCTTCACATTGACTTCCCTGGTATGTGCATCTCCAAACAACTGACAAAGCCAAATTCCTCTCCAAAGTGACACTCCACCAACAGTTTATGAGAGATTCTGCTACGCTACATTCCGATTAACATTGGGGATTGTTTGTTTGTTTGTTTACTACTGCAATATTCTAAGTGTTTGGATAGATCAGTAAAGAAAACAAGACATTCTAGCTGGCTGATAATGGTCAATACGGCACGATAAATAACAACATTTTATTGGTTGTAGAAGATCATGATCACAATGGAATAAATAAGGAGAGCAAAGAAAGATATCAGGAGTGTCATGAAAGAAGGAATTGAGGTGGTAATTTTATTTATTTATTTTATTTTAATGTTTATTTATTTATTTATTTTTCTTAAATAGTTTATTGTCATGTTGGTTTCCAGATAACACCCAGTGCTCATCCCAACTAGTGCCCTCCTCCATGCCCATCACCTCCCTTCCCCTGTCCCCCACCCCCATCAGCCCTCAGTTTGTTCTCAGCATTCGAGTTTGCCTCCCTCCCTCTCCCCCACTATTTTCCACTTCTTCTCCCCCATAGTCCTCCATTAGCTTCCTCCTAATCCACCTATACGTGCAAACATATGGTATTTGTCCTTCTCTACCTGACTTATTTCGCTCAGCATAACACCCTCAAGGTCCATCCATGTTGCTACACATGGCCATATTTCATTCTTTCTCATTGCCATGTAGTACTCAATTGTATAAATATACCACATCTTCTTGATCCATTCATCAGTTGATGGACATTTAGGTTCTTTCCATGTTTTGGCTACTGTTGAGAGTGCTGCTATGAACATTGGGGTACATGTGCCCCTATGCATCAGCACTCCTGTGTCCCTTGAGTAAATTCCTAGCAGTGCTACTGCTGGGTCATAGGGGAGTTCTATTGTTAACTTTTTGAGGAACCTCCACACTGTTTTCCAGAGGGGCTGCACCAGTTTACATTCCCACCAATAGTGTAGGAGGGTGCCCGTTTCTCCACATCCTTGCCAGCATCTAGAGCCTCCTTATTTATTCATTTTAGCCACTCTGATCAGCATGAGATGGTATCTCTGTGTGGTTTTGATTTGTATTTCCCTGATGATGAGAGATGCTGAGCATCGTTTCATGTGTCTGTTGGCCATCTAGATGTCCTTTTGGAGAAGTGTCTGTTCATGTCTTCTGCCCATTTCTTCACTGGATTATTTGCCTTTCAGTGTGGAGTTTGAGGAGTTCCTTATAGAGTTTGGATACTAGCCGTTTATTTGATATGTCATTTGCCACTATCTTTTCCCATTCCGTCAGTTGCCTATTAGTTTTATTGATTGTTTCCTTTGCTGTGCAGAAGCTTCTTATCTTGATGAGGTCCCAATAGTTCATTTTTGCTCTTGATTCCCTTGCCTTTGGGGATGTGTCAAGTAAGAAATTGCTGCAGCTGAGGTCAAGGAGATTTTTTCCTGCTTTCTCTTCTAGGGTTTTGATGGCTTCCTGTCTCACATTCAGGTCCGTTATCCATTTTGAGTTTATTTTGGTGTATGGTGTGAGAAAATGATCTAGTTTCACAAATGTATGGCCAACTAATATTTGACAAAGCAGGGAAGAGCATCCAATGGAAAAAAGACAGCCTCTTTAACAGATGGTGCTGGGAGAACTGGACAGCAACATGCAGAAGAGGTGGTAATTTTAAACAGAGAGGTTCAGAGCACTCTTTCTGAGAAGGTGACACTTGCAACAGATTTGAAAAGTAAGGGAGTTAACGGTGTGGTTTTCTGAAGGAAGTTTGTTCCAGCCAAAGCAGGGTTTCTCGATTACGGCACTGTTGGCATTGTGGGTTAGATAATCCTTTGTTGTGGCGGCTGCCCTGTGCTTTGTAGGGTGTTCAATAGCATCCCTGGCCTCTACCCACTAGATGCTAATTGTATCTTCCTCTCTAGTTGTTGCAAGCAAGAATGATCCAAACATTGCCAAACATCCTGTGGGGGCCAAAACCACCCTGGTTGAGAACTACTGGTATAAACCATATAAATAATTTTGTCTTGGGGCACCTGGGTGGCTCAGTCAGTTAAGCAACTGACTTTGGCTCAGGTCATGATCTCATGGTATGTGAGTTCAAGTCCTGTGTCAGACTCTGTGCTGACAGCCCGGAGCCAGGAGCCTGCTGTGGATTCTGTGTCTCCCTCTCCCTGTACCCCTCCCCTGTTTGTACTCAGTCTCTCTCTCTCTCAAAAATAAATAAACATTACAAAAATAAATAGTTCTGTCTTTTTCTATATGGATACTAATTGTCTCAGCTACCTATTATAAAATCCATTTTCCTGCTGAATTATAAAATACTGACTTTGTCAAACAGAAAATTTTCATATTTTTGAGGGTCAGAGTCTATTATGTTTCTAATATATATTTATTTATTTTTTAATAAATATTATATTAATAACTATAACTCTTTAAGTCTTGATATCCGGTAGGGTAAATTCTTCCTCCTCATTCTTATTTGAAATTAACTTAACCATTCTTTGCTATACCCTCTTCCATATGCAATTTCAGACCAGCTTGTCACAGTCTATAAAAAACTGTGATGGGATTATGATAGGAATTCATTAAATTTATAGATTAATTTAGAGGGGATTGACACCTTTATGAAATTGATTCTTCCCATCCATGACCAAAAGTATCTCTCTCCATTTATTTAGGGCTTTTTTTTATGTCCTTCAATAAAGATATTATTCATTTTCTCCATATAGGTCTTGGACCTTTTCTGATAGATTTATTTCCGGCTGTGTGATAGGTTCTGTTGCTAATATGAACGGTGTCTTTAAATACAATTACTACATTGTTTCTTAATCACTGTTTCTAGTGCATACAGTTATAATTAATTTTTGTGTCTTCACTACAACAATCTTGCTTATTATTCCTAGCAATTTCCTGGAGCTTGAATTTAATAGTCCGGGAGGACAATCATATAATATGTGGACTAAGAAAAAAACCACTTTCTTTCCAATCCTTTTATCTCTTATTGCTTTTTGTTGTCTTTTTGCTTTGGTTAGCGGTATGGTGGAGGTTTTTCATTCTTTTCCTCACCATAAAGTGATTGATTCTAATATTCTACCTGAAGTGCAGTCAGTGTCACAGTCTTTTGGTAGGTAACCTTTATCAGGTTAGGGATGATCCCTTCCATTTTCAATTCAATGTGCATTTTATCTCACATGGGTATTAAATTTTACCCAATATATTTTTTGGATCTATGAGACGATCATATGATTTTTCTCCTTTAATCAATGAATGGAGTAATTACATTCACAGATTGTTCTGAAGTTAACCATTCTTACATTCCTGGAACAAACTCTATTTCATGTTTTCTGGAAAGAACAACTCCACTCAGCAATAAGGGAGTATCTGTTCCGTTTCTAAGACCTCATCCCTAGAAGGAGTTACCCACAGAGGCAGATCCAGATGTATAGGGACCTGAAACTTTGTTTACTTTGGGATCTGCTTATCAGAATAAACACTCAGATTTATGAATACAAATTAGCTATAAATGTGAATACCTATTTAAAATTGAAAAACCCAAATTACAAATGTTTAAAGCTGATGGAGATCATAAATATCACAGAATTTAGAAAGGTAACTTAAGTTTTATTCATGAAGTGCTTGATGATACACCACACTAACACTGTTTTTTGTTTGTTTGTTTTGGTTTTTTGGACAACTTTTGGCCATATGGTCTTAAAACCACCTCTTTATGATAACATGATTTTAAAATATTTTCTATGTAGATTCTGGACAAAGAATTCAGTGTTTAGCATGAACAACCAACATTAGTTTGATTTTAAAAATGTTATTGATATTGAGTGTTCATAAAATGTGCAAATTCCCATGCATACATCCTGTTTTATATTTCTGCAGCATATCTCTCTCCCTTATAAATATCAGAATTCTGATAAGTTCTATTTTGCATGATTTACACAAAAATGACTGAAACATTTATAAGTGTAGAACCTTTACTAGTATACTCATGGCAGAAGAAAGTTTCTGCTTTGAGTAGATAGGTTATGAAACAAATCTTCTGCTTATAATTTTACACCCATAATACCTGGAAGGAATTTCCAGAGACTAGCTTCTGGCTCCAAAAATTCAAACTTTTTTTTCTTTTCCACTGCTGACATACCTTCAGACTGTGATAACACCTGTAGCTATGTACTTTCACATCATTAGTAGCTTTATGGTTAACCTGCCATGGTTAACCATGGTAGGGACCACAGATGAAAAACATTCTTTAGAAAGAAACACAACTGAAAATATAATGTATGGCATTAGTAAACTTGTATGACATCTTTCCCAGTTTTTTCCCCTTGCAGCCCTGTGAAGTGCGGACATACACTCAACTTCACAGAACATTTACTTCCACACTGGTAATTAAAATAAGATGCTCATCAATCCTCTGTCCGATGAAGAGCTTGTTCACTGAGACAAAGGCAAGGGAAATTAGCTTTAAGAAAATGTCTGCTAATAAAGCTTTAGTTTTCCTTCTCATTCTGAAACTTTGGTTTCTTTTCCTACAGATAGAAATCAGTTGCCCTTTCTGCAAATTCACTTAACTCCCACTAATATTTGATATAAATGAAATAGATGCTTCAGTAAATGGTCCTGCATGTGATGATTTTCCATTTCTTTATAGATGGGTGACAACACTTTCTAAGTATTTTGATCTTAAAACTGTTAATTCATATTTGTTTTTATAATGAGGTCTTTGCAAATATTGAATGGATGTTCTTGAACTTCCTCTGTTTTGCCAAACAGTTCCACCTGATGAAAAATCAAAACATCTGCTCCATGTACTTCTCCCCAGAATATGTTCCTAATTCTGAGAACTTGGGGGTGGGGCACTCAAGCAAGGGGATTATTCTAAGGAACTAAAGAACAATAATGTTGTCTTTTTCTCCAAATTTCTCTTTCTGTGCATTCTCCCTCCTTCCCTTCTAGGCTGGCTCCATATCAGTTCCCACAGCATTCATATCCTTCCTAGTCCTTTTTCAGTCTGATTTGAAGGAAAGTTCTGATAGAGTTTTGTCCCTTGATTCATTCCTTGATAGTTTGCTTTTCACATTTCTGCTAGGATTTGTGAAACTTAATACACAAACAACAACACAGAGAATGAGTAACTGAGAAAGTGCTCCGAACAAGGAAATAAGTGTTGGTTCCTAAAGTAACCATAAAGCATTTAAAATGAAATAGTTCTGATTTATTAAAAGAAGGATAAGCAACAAAGAGGCATTTTTAAACAGAGGGTAGGAAAAATTAAAACTTGAGAAAGATATTGAGGTAATCACAGCCTTTTAAAGTCAAAGGAAATTTAAAGCTTCAATGATGAGTCAGCACCAATTTCAAAATATTCGGAGTGTTTAGGATAAATAAACCTTTTCAAATAATAAGTTTCGAAATTAGAAAATGAAATACCCAATGAGGGCTATTCATTTTGTTCAGTTTTATCCAAAAGACTGTAATTTCTAGTGAAGGAGAGGCAGATTCCCTCTTTCCCAAGGATAAGGTTGTAAACAATACCTGACATTTTTATGAAGTACTCCAACCCTTTGCTCCCGGGGATAAAAATCAATGCACCTAGTGGGGGAAAAACACACTGGGATTGAAAGATTGTTGGTATGATGTACCCCAGATGTGGCTGAGCATCGACAACCCCTGAGGAGCTTGCTAAACTGTAAACACCAGGATACACAGCCAGTACTAGGAACTGCTGGCCTGTTACAAGTAGGCCAGAGGAAAGAGGTTGAATTTTCTGCCCTTAAGGAAAGGAATGGAGATTATATATATATATTATATATGTATATATATAATATATATATGTAATATATTATACATATAAGAAATAGA